>NC_053024.1:742799432-742920471 GCF_003073215.2 Triticum urartu
CATATCACATTTAATGGCGAAAAGTCCCAAATTTATGTTCGCGTCGATATAACAAAATATGATTACATTAAACGGATACCATCTTAAAGATAGAACTAAACTGTGCAAACTAAGGATGATGATATGATCATATCTTTTTGATACTTTTGACCATGTTTGCCCACTACCAGAGAACCCTTCGCTGAAGTGAGGCTACACAGACCATTCATATAGTTACGTGCATTAGTTGGGTCTAATTCGTTATTTGCATGTCTATGCTTTTTAAATGATGTTTACATTTTTAGAGATGTTACTAGTGAAATTATGAATCCCTGTTTACTTTTCTTTGATAAGAACAACCTTGCTCTTTCATATACATTACCTTTAATTTTGTGCAATTAATTCTTCAAACACTTCAAACAACTCTAGAATTGGTGGTGACACGAGTCAAGTTTGTTAATAATGTGCAGGGAAGATCATTTGCTCAAATGCACTTTTCATGAATTTGAGATGTCTTAATTGAGGAAAAAATTGTTCATATTATGTATCGTTGTGCTTTCGGTCCAAATATCGTATAAGGCGGGCCATAATGGCAGTACTTAGCTTGTAACATAACGCACTCGAAGACAAGTTTGCTTATGTGGTAAGTAGTTAATGAGAAAAGAAATGTTTGTGATAACATAATATATTACTGTAGCATAATGCATCCTAAGGTAAAATGAATCTGCATCTAAATAAAGGAAGGCGTGCATGACTAGCCCAAGGATTAAGAAAAGCACGTGTATCTATAGTTACCTGTTGGTGTTAAACTACGCAGCACACCCTGACACCCAACAAGGTTGTCAGCCCCTTAAAAAAACAAGGTTGTCAGCCAGTGAGTAGTTGGTAGCCGCATAACTGTTAATTGAGTTGAAATGTTCCACTATTTAATTAGGGGTTTAATTTCATCAGACATATTTTATTTACTGGTGCACGGTCTAGAGTATCTCCAAGGTTTATATTGCAATATATATGGGAAATATAATAGCATTAAATGGATACGATCTTGAAGATATAACCAGGGTGTACAAATTAAGGGCAATAATATAGTAAGATCTTTCTAATCTTCTTTCAATAAACCAAGAGTAAATATTCTCTAGCTACAAGTTTATATATAAAGATAACACTATGTATACTTCTCGACGTCCAAATATAAACGAGAAGAAGATTTGTGTTAAATCCTATGGAGGGGAAAACTATTGTTCTATGCCTTATGGTGCTTTTTCTGCTAGGAAATTCCACTCATGCTGGTACGAAATCGATCTCCCTATGTTTTCTTTCTCCTGTCAATTGGGAGGGAGAATAAGCTTGTCGATTGAAACTAAATTTTCTATGGAACTTTGTAAATTTGAACTTATTTTAATGATGTGTATTCTTGTCCATAGGTAATTGCGAGGTGCATATTGCTTATGGCAGCGCTGCATGCATAGAATTATCTTGCCATATAGCATGCCAGAATTCCTGGGGACGTCACGCTAAGTCATCTTACTGTGTGGCCGTCAGTGTTACGCAACAGAATTGTAACTGCCTTGTATGTGACTAGAGTTGCACCCTGCTATCACGTCAAACAATGAAAAATGTTCGGATACAGTAATGAAATATTCTTGTAACATTCATGTGAGAATCTATTGATCACAAATTTTGGATGTACTTATGATTTGATTTCAGTTTGCCGTGTGTAATCTTTTATTTCATCTTTTTTTTTTGCACGGCCTCGTGATCATAAGTTTACACATAACAATATAAAACTTGATCGAACCAAGTTTACTCTACCTGAACTCCTAGCCATAGAGCTCCAAGAAAACGAGGTTTATTTCTATAAATCATGAACATTTCTTAAAAAGTCTCAAGTTTTCTTTAGAGAAAAGTATACTTTTCGTCCCTCAACTCTTCGTAAAGTTTAGTTTTCGTCCCTCAACTCAAAAACCAGACAAAGTGCACCCCGAACTCTCGAAACCGGTCACTTTTCGTCCCTGATGCTGAGTCAAACCAGTTTTGACCGCGCGTAAACAGTACACCGATGAACAGTAAATTCGAAAAAAATAGCAAAAAAATTCAAAAAAATCTGAAATTTTATGGCATCGAAAATACTCAGGTGCGCCACGTGCGTGCAAATTTTCATCATGTTTGGAAGTTCGAGAAGCACGCAGCAAAAAAAAACAAAAGTAAATGTACACTGAAGTGAACAGTAAAATAAAAAATAGCAAAAATATTCAAAAATTTCTGAAATTTTTTGGCATCGAGGATGCTCAGGTGGGCAAGGTGCGTGCAAAATTTTGTGGTAAAATGACATCCGAGAAGGTCGTGCCGAAAAAACAAAATAGCGTACGTGTGCGTGCCGCTTTGGGTGGTTTCCAAACCCTCGGATCTTATTTTACCACAAAATTTTGCACGCACCTTGCCCACCTGAGCATCCTCGATGCCAAAAAATTTCAGATTTTTTATATTTTTTTGCTATTTTTTTATTTTACTGTTCACTTCAGTGTACATTTACTTTTGTTTTTTTTTTCTGCGTGCTCCTCGAACTTCCAAACACGATGAAAATTTGCACGCATGTGGCGCACCGAAGTATCTTTGATGCCATAAAATCTCAGATTTTTTTGAATTTTTTTGCTATTTTTTTCAAATTTACTGTTCATCTGGTGCACTGTTCACGTGTGGTCAAAACCGGGTTGACTCAGCAGCAGGGACGAAAAGTGACCGGTTTCGAGAGTTCGGGGTGCACTCTGTCCGGTTTTAGAGTTGAGGGACGAAAACTAAACTTTGCGAAGAGTTGAGGGACGAAAAGTATACTTTTCTCTTTTCTTTAAAATCATGAACCGTTCTGGAAAGAAAATAAATTTTTCAAAAACTTCTTAACATTTTTAAATCACTACGAAAATTGAAAATGTGATTTTTTTTTTTGAGTTTCTGGATTATTTTTTTGAAACACATACAGTTTAAAAATTCTGAACATTATCAAAAAATAAAGAAAATTAGAAAAATCCTATCATTTTTTTGTAAACAAGAAGGCTCTTTAAAAACATGAAAACATTTTGAATATGATAAAAAATGAAATATTTTTTTCGAAATGGGAACATTTTGCGTAATTCCTTGAACATTTTCTTAAAATGTGAAAACCTTTTGTTCTGAACAAACTTTGGAAACCAGATTTTTTTAAAAAAAATTGAACATTTGCTGGAAGTGTGAACGAATTTAGAAATTTCAATCCTTTTAAAAAATAAAGAATTTTCTAAAAACCTGAAGAAATCTTTAGAAAAAGATTTTTGTGAAATCTAAAACAATTATTTAATGTTTGATTTTTATTTGAATTGATAAATATTTGAAAAAAATAAAAATATAGAAAAGGGAAGAAAATAAAAAATAAACCAAAAACTAATAAATATAAAACATAATCTAGGATTTCCAAAGTTGTTCCCGCGTGCCTTAAATAAGCCAGCGCAACCTAGGACTCTCTGCATGCGATCGGACATACATGTATCACTTGAAGAAATACACAACATTCGTGGATCCTACCCCTGCGATGTACATCACCTGATGGGCCAGCCAACTCAGGTGATGATACCTTGCTATCGTGAGCTTCTAATCGGCGCTTTTAGCACCGATTTTCTTTTTTTAGCACAGTACAATCGAAATCGCTCACATATACTAGCATATACTCACCCTATGAAGGGACGGCCTGTTGGTGCTCGCCTAGAGTGAGACGTCCTACCATCTCGCTGGATAGGAGAAATAGCTCTTGCGGCCTATAAGTCTCTCACATGCCAACCCACTTGTGCGGCCTGGGCTCTAACCGGGCGAGGTCCCACTTTCTACCCCTCATCATATTCGCAAGACAAAAAACAATTGCTTAGAAATCATTGGCAGAGAGAACAAAATGCAACATACTCTTTTTGTGGACATGCGGTGCATAAATATCATTTAAGCACATCCATACAACAATAACGTTTTCTCTCTAGTTATAAGCTAAAACAATACACTAACTCGGCGTATTGTGTCATAAAAAGGTTCACGAATTTAAAAAAATGTTCATGGGTTTCGACAAAATGTTTGTCAAGTTTTTGAAAAAATGTTCTTGAATTCAAAAACTCTTCATGATTTTGAAAAAGGCTTATAACTTGTAAAACTGCAGACAAATTCGAAAAATTTCAACATTTAAAAAGTTGTTCATGAAAAATTATTCACGAATTTGAAAGAATGTTCTCAGACTCAAAAATTGTTCAAGATTTTGATTAAATGTTCACAATTACAAATTATGAGTTCCACGAAAAAATAAATTACTGGATGAATAAGTTTTGGATACGGTGAACATATTTTAAATTAACGTTCATTTTGTTATATTTGATGAACAATTATTTAATAGTTTGAAGAAAATTATTATATTCGACGAACAATTTTTTATTCTATGAAAAAATTTATAATTTGATAAAAAGTTAATTAGATGAACAAAATATGTTCATTATTTTAAACAAATGTTCACAATGAACTATGGGAAAAGGAAAAAAATAGAAAAAAGAATAAGGGAAATAAATTTATTTATTTATTTTTTTATAAAGTAAGAAAAACAAATGAAAAGGAAAATGCAAAAAAATAAATAGGAAATAACCAAATGAAACAAAAAACAGTCTGTGTAGGTTTTATAAACCTTCCTAAAACCGGAAGAGTGATCTGCACTACTTGGGCTGGCCCAAATCTGCGCGTTTGGTCAACACCTGTCGACCAGCGCGTTTGGCCCAAATTCACACCCTCAAAGCCCCACCCCCATCCCCCGGCGCCGCCCGACTTGTGCTGTGCCCACATAACGTGCTCCTGACTTCTAGTTTTAGGAAGGCTCCGTTTCCTTCCTTTTTCCTTTTTTCTTATTTTTTCCCTTTATATGCTTTTCTTTATATTACCTTATTTAATTTATATTCATGGTTATTTTGAAAATTACTTACAATTTTATAGTTCAAGATAATTTTCAAATTTGTGAAAATATTTTAGATTTGCAAAAAAATCTGAACTTGTGAATTGTTTTACAAATCCATGAATAGTTTCTGAAATCCAAGAATTGTTTTTGAAATTCCATTAAATTTTAAATTTATGAGTACTTTTTATTTCATGAACATTTTTCAATTTGACAAACCAATTTCAAATTTACAAATATATTTAAATTACTTAAAACAATTCCTGAATATTTTTAAAAGTTTATGAACACTTTTTTGAGGATTGAAAAACACTTTTAATTCCTAGAAAATTTTAAATTTTAGATGACTTTTTTAATAGAAACCGGCTGAAGTAAATAACATGACCAAAAACCGATAAAACATCCAATGCACAGTATGCTGACAAGTCATGGGAGCGTTTACCGGGCTAGCCTACTATCGTTGGTGCTGGTGAGGGGTTAGTGTTCGCTCGCCTCCCACCACAAAGCATGTGGACTAGGAGCAATCTATCTGGCACCATCCTACAACCCACCTGTGCGGCCCGGGTTCTAACTTGGCAGGCCCCCTCTTTACCTCTTGTCATGCGTGCATGACAAACTAAATGGAAAGAAATAATTTTTTGAGAAGATAAAATGCAAAATACTTTCTTGCAGAAGCATATGCATACAACAATGCCGTTATCTCTAGTTCTAAGTTAAAAGTTGAAACACAAACACTTGCTCGGCATATAGGTATGAACCCTAGCAGCTGCACTGGGCAAAGAATTTACCGAGTTTTCTAGGCACTTGGCAAAGAAGACAATTCCAGTAGTGTGAAAGATGAAGAATGTACGCTGCAATTCCAAACAACACTGTTGACTCCCCCCATTTACTTCATTTTATTAAACCAACATGACAAATACAAGGTGAAACTTCAGAAAATTCTTGCAAACTGATTGCGACATCTTAATTTACTGGCCTGGAATAAACATCAAGTATGAAATTAAGCTGCTACTCCCTCCGTTTCTAAATATAACCCCTTTTTTATGAATTTCAATACAGACTATATACATCCTATTTTAGAGTGCGGATTCACTTATTTTGCTCCGCATATAGTCTATATGAAATCTCTAGCTCCTGCTACCTCCAGCGCCATTTGGAAGCACAAACTTACAAACAAATGGTTCAGTTAACTGTAACAGAAAGAAGAACGGAAACAGAGTTCACAGTTCATACACATGCTACTAGTCCATTCTTTGCTAATTTAATCATGGGCACTCGATAAGAAACCTTCTCATGCGGGACGCACTTGATATTTAACCAACGCCAAATTCACATTGCAGTGCCAAAGAAACTAAACGGGAGAAAAGAGCTACTCAACACTTGGCGGACCAAGCCCTTGATCCACGTGACTGAAAAGAAGGGAAAAGGGCTACTCAACACTTGGCGAAATCAAAAGGATTAAGGAACAGTTTGGATCATGACGTGAGTTGCTTGCCTGGTAAAAAGTAGTGCCTGAAAGTAGCCTGAGTGAGTAGGTATTTTCTGCCTGATCAGGCACGCCTGGAGGTGGAGCGTTTGGTTGGAGGCCTCCAGCCTTGGTACGAGAAGAACAAGTGACAGATGAAAAAGGTGTACTAGTTTAAAATAAGAAACGCCAGATCGCTAACTAATTGATGGGATTAGCAATCCCAGGCAGCTGCTGCTCCCGCCAGGCGTGGGGAAAGGGATGCCTGGCCAGGCTAATGAAGCAGCTAGGGTGCCAAGCCAGGCTAACTACGTTGGTCGTGCATCCAGGCCAGGCTACTTTACACATTCTCAGGACATCAACCAAACACACCCTAGGGACATGTCAGGGAGGCTTTCGGCCATGCACAAAATAGCGAGGACAGGAACCAAACAGCCCCTAAGAACATGCAGGCTTCCCATCTTCCTTTGCCTGAAATTGATAACGTGGTGCATACAAAAATTGTATCTTCCTATTCGTAAGTTTTGTTGATTTCAATGTCGGGATGGTATTTTTTTAGAAGAATGCCGAGATAGTTGGGATGGTCTTTGGCTGCGGCCCTTAGAGCCGCAACTGCTTCGTCCACCACCTCATTGCTGGCTTCCATACACAAAAGGTTCACATACACAGCCTCGAGGGAAGGGAGATGCCCCATGCTTAAATTATAGTCGGCACGGCCGATCCAAATAGCTGGGAAGTCGAAGCAAAGTTCCTTAAGCCTTGGCCCGGCTCCTTGCGGAAATATAGATGGCGTAGACACAATTCCTAGAAAGTAGCACTCAGTCGCACATGGAAATGCATCTGTGGTGACAACAGACATTTCCACCACATGATTCTCTTCTGAGAAGTTGCCCTCAACACGTAGATCGAGATAACGAAGGGCACACAACATCCCAAGAAATTGAGTGTCCTCCGATCGCACTTCACTCACTGTTATTGCTAGATAGGACATGAACGGAAGCAATTAATGAAGGATTAATCCATGCGGACAATGCCTACAATGATCAACCAATAATTCGTAATCTGCGGATTTGTGGAGAGGGAACCCAGCCTACGCGCATGAGATCAACGCATCCACCTTTGACATAATTCTGTAGAACTTCCAACTTGTGCAGATTAATTAGGGATTTGGCCAAAGTTCTACAGGTGCTCCCATCCAAATCACCCCACAAAAACCGGAGCACCCTCAGCTTGGTCAGGTGGCCCAACTCTTTCACAAGATGGTGATTGAAACCACACGAAGAAAACTTGCCCACCTCTAGACCAAGTAGCACTTCTAGGGAAGTCAAGTTACCTATCCCAGATGGGAGCTTCACACCCCGGCCAATATGTAGGTACATCAAACGTCTTAGCCGAATAACACTTGGCGGCATTTCTTTTATACTCATTCCACTAATATCCAAGACTTGCAAAAACTGTAGCTTTCCAATTTCCATTGGAAAGTCCTTAACCCCGTCACCGTTCAGTCGTAGGTACCTCAAATTCAAAAAAGTCCTGGTATCCAGAATAGGACAATCTCCTAAATCCAACACACGCACAACTTGAAAACTTGAAATTTTCTGCAGCTGATCAACAATATCATTCGTGAAAACAGTAATAGATCTTACTTGTGTCATACTGATGGTAGCCACATCTACCTTGCTATTTTGGATTGACAATCTGCGGACCTTGCTTTGCGAGTTAGGTACTTTTCTCTCGGTGCCATCCAATATAGTGACAAAGTTCTCTTCGCTTGCTAATGAACATATAAGATCTAGCACCATGTCATGTACACGACAAGCTTTTGCCTTTTCTTCATTATCAAGGCCTATTGGCTGGATCATACTTCTATTTACTAGCTCATTGAAGTAGTAGTCACCGAGCTCATATAAGCTAGTTTCTTCTTCTTCACTATACACAAATCCTTCGGATATCCATTTCAATATTAGCTTGCCTCTAATAATCTCGTGATCTTCTGGAAAGATGCTTAGATATAATAAACATGGCTTAAGATAAGAAGGTAGATCATAATAACTGAACAATAGTATCTTTTTCATCTCAATTACACTACGATCCTCTGTGAGTCCACGACCAATGGAGTTGAGCACGGTGTCCCATTGGTCCTTTGGTTTCATCCGATGATTATTAGCTAGAAGACTTGCTATGGTAATAACGGCTAATGGTATTCCACCACATTTCTTCAAGATGTGTTTAGATACTTCCATCAACTCATGAGGACATCCTTTATCGGAAGAAAATACTCTTTCATAGAAGAGCCTTCTTGAGACATCATTAGAAAGAGGTTTCATCCTATAAATATCACCAGCAGAAGAGCAACATGCTTCAGAGACACTGAAGATACGGGTTGTCATGATTACTCGACTTCCAAGACTATTCTTGGAGAAAGCGCACTTGATTAATTGCCACACATTTTCATTCCATATGTCATCAATTACAATGAGGTACCTGTACGAATATATTATGTGAGTTAGTTCACAACCCAATAAAGGAAGATATATGTAAGGTTTTTTTATATGTAGAGACTATGGATTATATATTTATATGTAGAGTAAAATGGACCATAGTAAACTCAAGGAATTATATGAACACTGTAAATCTTCAACTCATCAACAATACCCTTTTAGAATGTAATTGCACCAATACTTCATGGCCATTATTTTACTAAACAAAATGACTATCGATCTATAGCATGAAAACATAAGCATACCTTTTGTCATTAAGAAATTCAATGAGTTCGTCGATGAGATGCTTTTCTTCTCGTGACGTATTATGTATGTTTGAATACATTTTCTTGTCGAGCTCAAAAAGGATATTCTTCAAGATTTTTTTCATGTTGGGATTCCGAGAAACCGAAACAAAAGCACTACAATCAAATTGCACTTTGATCTTGTCATACACTGTTTTAGCAAGGGTTGTCTTGCCTAACCCACCAAATCCAACAACAGAGACTGTCTTCAACGGATGCTTCGACCAATTGAAGTAACTTGTTGATCAACTCGTCTCGTGGTTCTTCGATGACGACAAGCTCTCTCACATCTGTGCACAGAGCTATGGTGCGAGGATCAATGCTAGCACCAATGCGGGTGTTCAGTGTCTCGAGCTCGTACCTTTGGCGCAACTCAGCCAGCTGCTTAGCCTGAGTAACTGCTTCTTCTAGAGCATCGGAGATTCGATGAAGATCTTTGCCCTTCTTGAATAACTTGCCTGTCTTCTTAAGCAACTTCTTCACTCTGTTCTTTGGGTTGGCAGATAAATCATCCACACACACAATGAAGACATCCACGATGTCTTCCATTTGGTAGGCCAGGTCCCTTACCATTCCTGCCCAGATCTTGACCCCCTCATCGAGCTCCTCGAGCGGCACTTTCGCCACCTTGCCAAGGGCAGCCTGCATCAGCAACATCTCCTTGCTAAGAGACTCGACGCCTTCCCTCACACGCTTCTCAAGGGCGAACTCGCCTGCGAGAAGGTCCCCCAGCTCCGAGAGGAGACACTACCAGAATCGCCCCCTATGCCGACGGCCAGGGCCGTCGGCATAGGCCTGAGTCCCGTCGGGATATGCCTATGCCGACGGCCCCCGTCGGCATAGGGCCGTCGGCAACATATGCGTCGGCACAGCCAGGGAGGCCGTCGGCATAGAAAAGCCGTCGGCATATATGATACGCCGACGGGGGCCGTACATCTAAGCCGACGGCCCTGGTCGTCGGCAACTATCACGCCTAACGGCGGCCGCCGTCAAGTCTGCCCAACGAACAGTCGCCACGTGGCACCACTATGCCGACGGCCTAGCCGTCGGCTTAGTCAAAAACTATGCCGACGGCTCGACCGTCGGCATAGGTGTGCCACGTGGCGACCAGCCGCTGCTCTAGGACCAGGGCTATGCCGACGTCCTGGCTGTCGGCATAATGTGAAACTAAGCCGATGGCCAGGCCGTCGGCATAGTCCTTCATACAGAGCTCTCAGTAGCTGACACGTGGGCGCCTATGCCGATGGCCTAGCCGTCGGCACAGTTTTTAAACTAAGCCGACGGCTAGGCCGTAGGCATAGGCGCCCACGTGTCAGCTACTGGGAGCTCACGCTAGCCCTATGCCGACGGCCTAGCCGTCGGCATAGTTTGCTTTTGCTTTTTTCTTTTCTTTTTTCTGTTTGTTTTCAGATCAATTCAATTCAAATAGCAGCACATATCAGCAGATATATATGATGAGATAGACATATAAAACACAACGGGATATCATCCGGCACCATCACAACAATATATGCATAAGCATCATCACACACAAGTCTCTAAATGAACATCATCACAACCAACATAAGCATATAGAGAAGCACACAAGTCATCTAAATGATCATCACCACACACAAGTCATCTCAAGCATCATCACCACACAAGGATCATCGAGCACCGCGGAGGTCGTCACCGCCAAGACGGCCAAAGCCCAGGTCGTCACTGCTAGCGGCAGCGCTACCGCCAAGACCGCCTCCGCCTCCGTGGATCGGAGTGGTCGGGCTCCGTGTCTCCGGAGTGCTGCGAAGACCGCCGCCAACGGTAGATCCACATGTTCCCTGGATGTTGAAAAGACATATGCACGGGATATATGACTGTGTTGAAAGGCATGACATGCTTTGGGTGAATAGATTGGGGATGAACTAACCGGCGAGGGGCCAGCATTCTGTGCCACAAACTCCTCAAAGCTCATCAGCATTGGTTGTGCTGGAGGGCATTGTGCTGGAGGGAACTGAGGACACCTGCCGGCCGCCATATCCTAAAAAGCCTGGTGCATCTAGCTATCCCTCTGCACTTGGTGTTCATAAAGCCTCTGATGCCACGCCATGGTCTCCTGGCGTGTGTACTCCATGTAGGCCTACGGTATGACATGATGGAACTCATAAAACTACTAAATGCGGAAAATGAAGTGAGCAATGAAGATAAGAGGGAAAATACTTATAGATTGTTGCTCCTGAAAGAGGGACTGTGTACTGGTCACTGGCTGGCTCGTGCGCTGGCTCAGGCTCGGGTCGATCCGACGAAGCTGTGTGTAGGAGATACTAGGAGTGATCACAGCATCGAGAACTGCCTCCCGACCGTGCTCCTTGGGCCCCATGCTCACCATCGCCCTGTCGTCTAGAGGCGCCGCAATGGGGTCAGGTGTGTCAGGATGCAACTTCAGATACGCTTCGGAGTAGGCCTGCTTCCTCCCCGCGGTCTTCTTGCCGTAGTACTGGGGCTCGCCAGGCTTGGAGTCCTTCCGCGTATGGGCGATCTCCCACGCCTGCATGTCTGAGAGCGGCCGCTTCAGTTTCTCCTCCTGCACCACCAAACAGAGATTAGTCATACATAAGAAAGTGATGGTAAATAGAAGAAGAAGAATGTTTAATGGGGTTAGTCATACATTAACTGCCTTGTGGAGATAGTGGTTTCGGTTTCCCTGAGCATGTACTCCCTCCATCCCTCGGTTAGCCTTATTTTTGGTTTTCACAGCCTCCCAGGCTCCAGCCTCATCACACCGAAGATCCACCAATGCCGCCCAGGACTCGTCTTTTCCATAACACCAATTTGGACACACCTACATAATAAAAGCATAATGGCATGTAGGTGTGTCCAAATTGGTGTTATGGAAGCATAAAGCATAAAGCATAATGTACCACAAGGTAATGAAAGCATAATGAAAAATCTTTTATACTTACCGCCAAGAACTCGGGCCTCTCCAAGGTAATGGCCATCCTCCGCGCTTCTTCCTTGGTCATCTTCACACCAAGATAGTCGTGGTAGTATGTGGAGATGGCCACATAGCGCACCTCGTACTGCATCTGGCGGGCCTTCTTCTTGCATTGGCGCAACACGATCTGGTCTGCTCTAGCCCTGTGCTCCGGAAGAACTTGATAGAATGTCTACAATCATGCATGAAACAAGAATGGAAGAAGCCATGAGTTAAATCATTCATGAAACTAGAATGGACTTGTGCTTCTGAAGAGAACTCACCCAGAAAGTAGTGATCACGGCCTTGGCATGGGTCTCATGGTCCGCGTGGCGGGCCGCTTCCCAGTGGTCCCAGCTCGTGGCCAAAACCCGACGGTCCGGCTGCCTGACTGGATCAGGACAGTACAACCCCGGCCAATATAACTTCAGCAAGACGGTGATGAGGCCGTTGGGAATACGGACCCCTTTAGAATATATCCAGTTGCTGCAAAAGAATGAACTATTAGCATGTGACAAGCAAAATAAATAACAACCGGAATAAGCATGTGACAAGCAAAATAATGAACCACTTACTTTTTTCCCGTGGGCTCAATGAGCCACTTCTGCTCCTCAGTAGCAGGAACCTGCTTTGGTAGCTTTGCATTGCCACGCAGCCACCCCTTCTTGTCAACCCCCTTCCCGTCACCACCATCATCCCCGCCACCACCCTCCTCCTCGCCTGCCTCCCCCTCCCCAACCTCCTCCTCCTCCTCCTCGCCTGCCTCCTCCTCCACCTCCTCCTCCTCCACCTCCTCCTCCTCCACCACCACCTCCTCCTCCTCCTCCTCCTCCCTAGAGTGTACCTCACTAGAGGAGGGTACCTCACTAGAGGAGGGCCTCGAAGACAACACCCCTAAGTCGGTGAGGGTGCGCTCTTTCTGGCCGCGACCCCCTGTAGTGGCTCTCCCCCCAGCACCTCGTCCTCTAGAGGCTCTCCCCCCGCCCCCTCCTCCTCTAGGGGCACCTCTCCCTCGACCTCCCTGTGAGGAGTCATCGTCAAGTAGCCGAGGGGGAGGATTACGTGCTCGACCACTCCGACTAGGCAGGCCGACGACCTTGCGTAGGAAACCCACGCCGTCGGCCTTCCCCTTGCCCATGTTCCACGAACCTGCATTGAAAAGAGAAAAAGAAATTAGTAAATTAATGAAATGAAGGAAAAGGCATGATAATAAACACATTAATAAAAATGCATAAAAGGGCATATTCCTAAACTATAGAAAAAAAATACTTGAAATGTACATCTGCTAGAACCCATATGAATCATCACTGTTGTAACCTCTTTCTCGGTCCGTCTCATCATCACTATCAATCATATCATCTTCGTTATCCAACGGAGGTGGAGGCTCTTCCTCGTCGTCAGCGTCTTCGTTTAACTTTTCTAGCATAAGTATGTCATTTTCATTGACAATGGTCTCACCATCATTCCGTGCATCGTCGACGTTTGGGTCCACATCATCATCACCCAATGGTCTAGCGTCATCGTTTCTAACCACATCATCATCATCCAATGGTCTAGCGTCATCGTTTCTAACCACATCATCATCATCATCATCAGGTTGCTCTTGATAGAACACTCCCTCGTATGTCATGGGGTTAATGTTGTAGTAATCGTCTTCATTCGGATCTGGTAGCTTACCATGTGGCAACACCTTGAACACAACTTCCCAACCCTTTAGATACACTTTCTGGCATGGGTAAGGCAGATAATATACTTGTGTAGCCGCAATGAAGAGATCGGCTCCGGCATAGACGGTTGATGGTTTAACTTCGACCAAACCAATGGAAGGCGTATGTTTTACCCCCTCCCGCGGATCGAACCATCGGCATTTGAACACAGGTAGACTTAGGGTCTCACGCCCCTGGCGGAATTTAACCTCGTATATATTTTGTACCCTTCCATAGTAGTCTATCACAAATTCTCTGTTGATCGGCTCTAGCTTTTACGTTATCCTTCGTCTTATCAGGAATGTTGAGGATCGTGTGGAAAAGGGACTCTGCCACATTCTTTTCGGTGTGCATCACATCAATATTGTAAGGAAGTTTGAGGTCCTTGAAATAGGGAAGCTGCTTGAAGGGGGTAATGTGCGTCCAGTTGTGCGTCTCACCATATCCCTCGAAGCCTTTGGCTTTGGCTTTGCCTTTGCCTTTGACTTTAGGCTTGAGAGCTTTTAGCTGAGCAAGAACATCTGCCCCCGAAAATGTTGGAATCTCGGTTACTTCATGAACAACCCGGCCTTTCGTGAAGTTCTTCTTGTCTTCCCTGTCTGGATGGTCTGGAGGGAGGAACTGTCGATGCAGGTCAAAGGCTACATACTTGCCACCCTTACTCAGCCAAATCATTCGCAGAGCCTGCATGCACACTGGGCATGGCATCTTACCACTTGTACACCATCCGCAGAATAGAGCATAGCCGGGAAAGTCATGCATGCAATAGTGCAACCAAACTTTCATCAAGAAATTTCTCTGCAGATCCCGGTCGTATGTCAACCTCGGAAAGTACCAAGAATGGTGCAAAGCATCCACAAGCGGCTGCATAAACACACCCAATTGCTTCCCCGGGTAGTCAGGCCCCAGAATGATGAGCGACAAGAACAGGGTCTTCCGTTGCATTAGGGCACCGGGAGGAAGATTGAGCGGAATTACAAACACAGGCCAGCAGCTGTATGGATTGGACAACATACCATATGGATTCAACCCATCACCTGATATGGCTATTCTGACATTCCCAGCCTCGGCTGCTTCCTCGGGGTATTCTTCATCGAATGACTTCCATGCTTCCCCTCCCGATGGATGTATGATTTTTTTTGGATTGTACCTTATACCTTCCTTGTGCCACTTCATCATTTTGGCAGACTCCTTCATGATGAAAAGGCGCTGCAGTCTTTTTATAAAATCAAGATACCGAAGAACCTTAACGGGGATGGTTAGCTGCTTTTTCTCACCATCCTCACCGACCACCTCAATGTACCGAGACGAACCGCACTTCCTACAGTACTTGTCATCCGCATACTCGTGCCTAAACAAAAGGCAATTCTTCGGGCAAACATCTATTTTCTCATAATCCATAGAGAGTGCCTTCATGATTTTCTTTGTATCGTACATGCTTTTCGGCAGTTCATGACCCTCAGGGAGGCTGTTAGCCCATACTCCCAGGAATGCTTCGAAGCATTTCTGGCTACAGCCGTACTCAGCCTTGACTGCAATCAGTTGCGAGATGGCATCCAACTGAGATATTTTCGCACCCACATAAAGAGGTTTCTTCGACGAGGCCAAGACCTCCAAGAAGGCCTTTGCGGTTGCCTCCGGCTCCTCCGGTTCATTCTCTGAAGGTGTCGCATTTTCCGTTTCTGCAACAATGACATCATCTAGCATGTCCCTGACCCCGTCGTCCTCATATCCATCGATGAGTTGTCGCATCACCTCCTCTCTACCACGGTCCTGCTCGGCTATGTTTATCGGCGGCATGTCAAAGTTTGGCATATATCCGTGTGTGCGAAGGTGCTCACTCATGTCCGTCTGATTTCTACGGTGACGTCTGGCACATCTCGCACAGGGGCATGGTGGGATAATTCTCATTGGACGACGGAATATCTCCTTTAAATACACATCGGTTTTCACGATCCACTCTGATGTTACTCGATTCCGACGGATAAAACCACTGTACATCCACTGATTATCTGCCATCCTCTGCTTTTTTGCAAGCCACACAACATAATTAAGGATTCACTTAAATTAATCACATCAAATTTTTAGTTTCTACCGCGTTGAATCCACCTACATCTCTAATAGGTAAAGATGGGTCCTAATCCCACCCGAGGATGTGTAGATTGAGTACGTTCTCCATTCTACCCCGTTCCGAGACAAAATTTCGGCAGCACCTCCCCGTTGTTCTCCAAATACACGTCTCGGCAAAATGCCGAGAGAATGTGCATCCGGAGAACAACAGGGAGGCGCCGCCGAAATCTTGTCTCGGAACGGGGTAGAGCATGAACAACGTACCCAATCTACACATCCTCAGGCTGTCCGTGGAAAGCGCTGGACAATCCGAAAGAGCTGCGGTGATAAATATGCAATTGAATGCATATTTATCGATGCAACCCTTTCGGACGGGAGACCTAGGTTACGCGATTTGATGTGAAAATTTAATCTAGTTAAAAGAGGCTAGGAGGTGAAGGTGGATTCGTAGCTCACCCTCCGCTGTAGAGGAAGTAGTCGAGCAGCGGCAGGATCACGGACCAAACCCAGACGACGAAGGCTCCAGGGAGATGAAATACCACAAAGCCTGTAAATTTTACCGAGTCAAAAAATTTGACGGCACCACATCACATAAAGCATTGACACTTCAAACTATGAAAAAAATCATATTGCTAATGACATCTAGTCAAGGTTTTAGATCATCATGATACTTCAAATCCTAATTTTCATCAAGTGTCAAATTCAAATTTTGTTCTTCAATTTTTTTAGCAAGATCATCATGATAAAATAACTACTCATCAGATACCAATTTTGTCAACATCACAAAATGAAACTATAGCTATTTGACAACATCTCAAATATACCAATTTTGTTTCTTCAAATTTGACAACATGCATCTATCACATACATTTGACAACATATTTTTTAGCAAGATCATCATGATAAAATAACTAACCAATATACATCAATCCATCCATTCATCCATACAACATGCATCTATCACATAACAAGCAGTAAAAAATGCAAAAAATGAAAAATGAAAAAAAAGCTCACCGGGCCAGCCGGGACGGCGAGGCAGGGCGGCCGGGGCAGCGGGCGAGCAGGGGGCGGCGGTGGAGGGCTGAGGCAGGGGCGGCCGGGGCAGCGGGCGAGCAGGGGCGGCGGGAGGCGAGGGGGTGGCGGGCCGGGGGCGAGCGCGGGCGCGCGGGCCGGCAGGAGGCTGCGGCCGGCTCGGGTCGGGGGGAGGCTGGTGCGGCGTTGGGGTCGGCGGAGGCCGGGGCGGTCGGCGTGGTGGGGGGGGCGGTGGACGGGAGGGGGGGGGGACGAGGAGGGGGGGAGGGGGGACGGGCGAGGGAAGGGGAGAGTGGCGCGGGTGGAGCGGCGGGGGCGGCGGGCGGGGCGGGCGGTGGGGACCAGCGGCGGGCGGCGGCGGCAGTGCGGGTCGGGCTCGGGGGCGCGTGGGATCTGGTCGGGGACGAACGAGTGGAGGGGGTTGACTGGATATGGATAAGGCAACTATGCCGACGGCTAAGCCGTCGGCATATGTAGTGATGCCACGTGGCACCTATGCCGACGGCTTAGCCGTAGGCATAGTTTTTTTATTTTATATAATTTTTTTAATGTTTTCTTATACTTATATATTTATTCTTTTTTATTTTATATAGATTTTTAAATTTTTTATAGTTATAATTTTCCTTTTTTATGTATTACTATTTCATATAAATTTTTTATTTTTTTAAACCGCTCAGCCCTCTCCTCTCCCGGAACTTATGATTTTATCGCGCTCCGAGTATTTAGTAATATTGATGCCGCATCGTTACCGCAGAACGTCTACTACCGTGTCATCGCCGTCCGTGAGGGGGGGCCACGCCCCGGAGACGCGTCCCGCCTCTTCGGACATGCCACCACACCACCCCGCATGTATGAGGGCCCGGTGCGACGCTCCGGTGGCATTGCTACCCCCCAGTGCCCCCGTCCCGCCTAACCCTGTAGCGTTTGACCACGGGATCAAGCCCTTTGACTTTGCACGGACGGGCTTTGACCAGTGGACCTTCCCACCCGGTTGTGTTAGGTCAGCCCATAGGAACACTTTGGAGCAACATCCGGGCCAGACCCACAGCAAGATCCCCTCCGTGTAGACCCCACGCGTCCGTTTCCCCCCTCCAGGTGCCGGCGGCGGCGCCGTCCGTGAGGGGGGGCACACCCCGGACACGCGTGCCGGGCGTTTGCAACCGCCACAACACTTCCAGACTTGTGAGAGGCCGCCTACGCAAGATTTGGCGGCATGCTAGCCCCCGGAGGCCGCCGGCCACAGCCGTAGATCGGGACCCGTGCAATGTTTCGGTGGCATAGCTACACCCCGAAGGCCACCCCGAATCCTAGTTGACCAGTAGATCTAGCCCTTTGACTTTCACCGGACGGGTTTGACCGGTGGACTCTTCCACCTGGTTGTGATAGGTCAGCCCATAGCAACATTCCCGAACACGGTCTGGACCCAACCCAACACTAGATTCCCTCCGGTTCCACCGCACCCGCACCATCCCCCCCTCTAAGTGACGGCTGCTCTACCTTCCGTGGAGGGGGGCCACACCATGGAGCCCCAAGACGGGCGTCTACGCATGCCAGAACACTTTCACACATGCATCGGGACCCGTGCGATGTTTCGGTGGCATAGCAACACCCCGAAGGCCACCCCGAATCCCAGTTGACCAGTAGATCTAGCCCTTTGACTTTCGCTGGACGGGCTTTGACCGGTGGACTCTTCCACCTGGTTGCGATAGGTCAGCCCATAGCAACATCCCCGAACACGGTCTAGACCCAACCCAACACTAGATTCCCTCTGGTTCCACCGCACCCGCACCATCCCCCCCTCTAAGTGACGGCTGCTCTGCCTTCCGTGGAGTGGGGCCACACCACGGAGCCCCAAGACGGGCGTCTACGCATGCCAGAACACTTTCACACATGCATCGGGACCCATGCGATGTTTCGGTGGCATAGCTACACCCCGAAGGCCACCCCGAATATGAATTGACCAGTAGATCTAGCCCTTTGACTTTCGCCGGACGGGCGTTGACCGGTGGACTCTTCCACCTGGTTGCGATAAGTCAGCCCATAGGAACATCCCCGAACACGGTCTGGACCCAACCCAACACTAGATTCCCTCCGGTTCCACCGCACCCGCACCATCCCCCCTCTAAGTGACGGCTGCTCTGCCTTCCGTGGAGGGGGGCCACACCACGGAGCCCCAAGACGGGCGTCTACACATGCCAGAACACTTCCACACATGCATCGGGACCCGTGCGATGTTTCGGTGGCATAGCTATACCCCGAAGGCCACCCCGAATCCCAGTTGACCAGTAGATCTAGCCCTTTGACTTTCGTCAGACGGGCTTTGACCGAAGGACTATTCCACCTGGTTGCGATAGGTCAGCCCATAGCAACATCCCCGAACACGGTCTGGACCCAACCCAACACTAGATTCCCTCCGGTTCCACCGCACCCGCACCATCCCCCCCCTCTAACTGACGGCTGTTCTGCCTTCCTTGGAGGGGGGCCACACCATGGAGCCCCAAGACGGGCGTCTACGCATGCCAGACCACTTTCACACATGCATCGGGACCCGTGCGATGTTTTGGTGGCATAGCAACACCCCGAAGGCCACCCCGAATCCCAGTTGGCCAGTAGATCTAGCCCTTAGACTTTCGCTAGACGGGCTTTGACCGGTGGACTCTTCCACCTGGTTGCGATAGGTCAGCCCATAGCAACATTCCCGAACACGGTCTGGACCCAACCCAACACTAGATTCCCTCCGGTTCCACCGCACCCGCACCATCCCCCCTCTAAGTGACGGCTACTCCGCCTTCCGTGGAGGGGGCCACACCACGGAGCCCCAGGACGGGCGTCTACACATGCCAGAACACTTTCACACATGCATCGGGACCCGTGCGATGTTTCGGTGGCATAGCTATACACCGAAGGCCACCCTGAATCCCAGTTGACCAATAGATCTAGCCCTTTAACTTTCGTCGGACGGGCTTTGACCGGTGGACTCTTCCACCTGGTTGCGATAGGTCAGCCCATAGCAACATCCCCGAACACGGTCTGGACCCAACCCAACACTAGATTCCCTCCGGTTCCACTGCACCCGCACCATCCCCCCCTCTAACTGACGGCTGTTCTGCCTTCCGTGGAGGGGGGCCACACCACGGAGCCCCAAGACGGGTGTCTACGCATGCCAGAACACTTTCACACATGCATCGGGACCCATGCGATGTTTCGGTGGCATAGCTACACCCCGAAGGCCATCCCGAATCCCAGTTGACCAGTAGATCTAGCCCTTTGACTTTCGCCGGACGGGCTTTGACCGGTGGACTCTTCCACCTGGTTGCGATAGGTCAGCCCATAGCAACATCCCCGAACACGGTTTGGACCCAACCCAACACAAGATTCCCTCCGGTTCCACCGCACCCGCACCATCCCCCCTCCAAGTGACGGCGGCTCCGCCTTCCGTGGAGGGGGGCCACACCATGGAGCCCCAAGACGGGCGTCTACGCATGCCAGAACACTTTCACACATGCATCGGGACCCGTGCGATGTTTCGGTGGCATGGCAACACCCCGAAGGCCACCCCGAATCCTAGTTGACCAGTAGATCTAGCCCTTTGACTTTCACTGGACGGGCTTTGACCGGTGGACTCTTCCACCTGGTTGCGATAGGTCAGCCCATAGCAACATCCCCGAACACGGTCTGGACCCAACCCAACACTAGATTCCCTCCGGTTCCACCGCACCCGCACCATCCCCCCCTAAGTGACGGCTGCTCTACCTTCCGTGGAGGGGGGCCACACCATGGAGCCCCAAGACGGGCGTCTACGCATGCCAGCACACCTTCACACATGCATCGGGACCCATGCGATGTTTCGGTGGCATAGCAACACCCCGAAGGCCACCCCGAATCCCAGTTGACCAGTAGATCTAGCCCTTTGACTTTCGCTGGACGGGCTTTGACCGGTGGACTCTTCCACCTGGTTGCGATAGGTCAGCCCATAGCAACATCCCCGAACATGGTCTAGACCCAACCCAACACTAGATTCCCTCCGGTTCCACCGCACCCGCACCATCCCCCCCTCTAAGTGACGGCTGCTCTACCTTCCGTGGAGGGGGGCCACACCACGGAGCCCCAAGACGGGCGTCTACGCATGCCAGAACACTTTCACACATGCATCGGGACCCGTGCGATGTTTCGGTGGCATAGCTACACCCCGAAGGCCACCCCGAATCTGAGTTGACCAGTACATCTAGCCCTTTGACTTTC
The DNA here is from genome assembly GCF_003073215.2 of Triticum urartu. Lineage (NCBI taxonomy): Eukaryota > Viridiplantae > Streptophyta > Magnoliopsida > Poales > Poaceae > Triticum > Triticum urartu. Next base: position 742,820,607 of record NC_053024.1, read on the forward strand.
GCCGGACGGGCTTTGACCGGTGGACTCTTCCACCTGGTTGCGATAAGTCAGCCCATAAGAACATCCCCGAACATGGTCTGGACCCAACCCAACACTAGATTCCCTCCGGTTCCACCGCACCCGCACCATCCCCCCTCTAAGTGACGGCTGCTCTGCCTTCCGTGGAGGGGGGCCACACCACGGAGCCCCAAGACGGGCGTCTACACATGCCAGAACACTTTCACAAATGCATCGGGACCCGTGCGATGTTTCGGTGGCATAGCTATACCCCGAAGGCCACCCCGAATCCCAGTTGACCAGTAGATCTAGCCCTTTGACTTTCGTCGGACGGGCTTTGACCGGTGGACTCTTCCACCTGGTTGCGATAGGTCAGCCCATAGCAACATCCCCGAACACGGTCTGGACCCAACCCAACACTAGATTCCCTCCGGTTCCACCGCACCCGCACCATCCCCCCCTCTAACTGACGACTATTCTGCCTTCCGTGGAGGGGGGCCACACCATGGAGCCCCAAGACGGGCGTCTACGCATGCCAGAACACTTTCACACATGCATCGGGACCCGTGCTATGTTTCGGTGGCGTAGCAACACCCCGAAGGCCACCCCGAATCCTAGTTGACCAGTAGATCTAGCCCTTTGACTTTCGCTGGACGGGCTTTGACCGGTGGACTCTTCCACCTGGTTGCGATAGGTCAGCCCATAGCAACATCCCCGAACACGGTCTGGACCCAACCCAACACTAGATTCCCTCCGGTTCCACCGCACCCGCACCATCCCCCCCCCTCTAAGTGACGGCTGCTCTGCCTTCCGTGGAGGGGGGCCACACCACGGAGCCCCAAGACGGGCGTCTACACATGCCAGAACACTTTCACACATGCATCGGGACCCGCGCGATGTTTCGGTGACATAGCTACACCCCGAAGGCCACCCCGAATCCTAGTCGACGAGTAGATCTAGCCCTTTGACTTTCGCCGGGCGGGCTTTGACCGATAGACTCTTCCACCTGGTTGCGATAGGTCAGCCCATAGCAACATCCCCGAACACGGTTTGGACCCAACCCAACACTAGATTCCCTCCGGTTCCACCGCACCCGCACCTTCCCCCCTCCAAGTGACGGCTGCTCTGCCTTCCGTGGAGGGGGCCACACCATGGAGCCCTAAGACGGGCATCTACGCATGCCAGAACACTTTCACACATGCATCGGGACCCATGCGATGTTTCGTTAGCATAGCTACACCCCGAAGGCCACCCCGAATCCCCCCTCTAACCAGATTCCCTCCATGTCGACCGTTTCCCCCCTCCGTGACACGGCGGCAGTGACGTCCGTGAGGGGGGCAATCGATATACCATCGGGGCATGTTTTTTGTTTAGATAAGGCACATTTATGTTGTGAAAAAACACAAAATAATAAATATATAAACTAAAAATAAAAAATAAAGGTATGCCGACGGCAAGGACTATGCCGACGGCAAGGCCGTCGGCATAGCTGCGCACACGGAGCTACGATCCCACGGATCGATGACATGGCATTGCACGCGGATTGATGACATGGCAGATAGCATGGGCTAGGACTATGCCGACGGCTATGCCGTCGGCATATCTCTGCCACACCACAGGCCCTCACTCCCTCGGATCGATGACGTGTCGACGGCGCGGATCGGTGATGTTAGCAATTCTATGCCGACGACCGCCGTTATCCCCCGTCGGCGTAGTTTTGACGCCGTCAAACGGTCGCCGCTAATCGGGTAGGTGGGCCCTTTCTATGCCGACGACCTCTTCTATGCCGACGGTGCCCGTAGGCATACCGTGAGCTGTCCCGACGGCCGTAATATGCCGACGGCCCCCGTCCGCATAGATACACATATGCCGACGGCTATTCTACGCCTACGGCCTGCCCTTGGCCGTCGGCATATGTCCATTTATGCCGATGGGCGCCGTCGGCATAGATGAGGCCGTCGGCAACTAGATAATTTCTGGTAGTGAGAGGGCGGATGGCTAGCATGGCGAGCTCCATGGTTGGACCTCTCGCAGTATGTTTATTCCATTGGTTTGTTGTTCTAGAGGAGACGTTCTTCAGAGTTGAGATAAGGCCTTCTCATCTGCAGCGCTGTGCGGTTGAGAATTCAGCCAGTGGAACATGTGGTCCTCAACGAATTGCTATCAGAACAAGAAGAAAATGAGGCCAAGAAAGCATGTACTAACAAGTGTTTGTAGAGCTCTGCTGTTAGCTAGTCTTTTTTTATTTTCTGTTCCTTAGATATTTGGTGGTCTTTTGTTTGTCGAGAATGATTGTGGCATGCCTGTTTTCATCACTATTTGTATCTTCTATCTATCTATCTATCTATCTATCTATCTTCTATCTATTATATACTTAAAACAAGAGACAAATAAGCTACCACGTTTATCCACATATGCTAATATTTTTTGCACCGTTTGATCTGAGTAATAATGGCTGGGATTAAAAGTATTTACGTAACATGCTAACATGTATTTACCAACTTATTTGGACTAGCATGTTGTCACGTCTGTGCATATGCATGTATGGTACATGTAAAAAAACACAATCTGAAACACGTACCGGAAAGAGAATCACCGGTTGAGAAAAGGAATCAAACACACGGACTGTGCTTTTCTTTATAAAAAACTGTGGACTCTGCCTTTAAAAGGGAAAAGGACGACGTAAAAAAAAACTCCAAAAGCCTCTGAACGTAAGGAGATTGAGGCTGAAACGACTTATGGTCATCCAGCTGTTGTGCATTGCCAGGACCGGTCAACTACTTGGATTTTTGAAAAAAACATTAATTTTTATTGGGGAAAAAATGCATTAATTAGTCCACGTACTAATTGGAGATAGTATCCGAGAGCAAATGTAATAGGATTTTGGGCCGGACTGAGTTGTAATTCACATACAAGAACAGCGCATGCACGCCCAATAAAAAGGAGTTATTTACCCAAAACCACCACATTATGGGCTAGGGTAACAGATCGGTACCACATTAGTGGCAGGGCACACAAAACCACCAACAATGGGTCTAATTTGTAACGCGAAGCATTGACGCTGCGTTTTAGCCCAGAAAACAGCGAATCCGACAGGTGGGTCCCGCCTGTCGGGCTGACGTGGTGCGTGTTGACGGACGCCGTTAGACGGCGAGAGACGGCCGTTTCGGCGCGTCCGTCTACTAGGTCAAGCCGTCCGTTCCCTTCCCCCGCTCGATTCAATCCACTCGATTCGGTCCTTCCCCGCTCCGCTCCGATGGCGACCAGCTCCGGCGGCGACGGTGCACAAGGAGTGGACGGAAGCGGCGACGCCGCACTCAGCGGCGAGGGCGGTGGTACTACTTCAGGGCAGAAGCTGTTGCGCTCGCAATGCAGGGTCATCGGCCCCCACACCGATGGCGGCTACGACCTAGATCCAGAGTCTGCCGCGGCGGCGGGCCTGTCGCCGGAGCATGGTACAGAGGAAGCAGCTTCGCAGATTGGTCCCGCGGATGTGCTCCCGTTCGCCCCATCTTCAACTAGGTAATCTGAATCTTTCAAAATCTGTTCTTTCAATCTTTCCTCCTTACTGCAGGATCTGTTTTATACATTGATTTGTTAGTCATTTAGAAGTGATTGTATTCCTAAATATTTGTCGAATATCACATCTTTAGTTAGGGTTCAGTTATCTGAGTAGTACTGTATGGTTCTGAATTTTTGGAGAAAATCACACTGTAGTGTTCATTTATGGTATTGCTACACTGCATTGTAATGCTTTACACTGCATTGTAACCAGTCTGAGCTATATTAGGCTTGAAGATATTGTCTTGTTAATATATGTCTATTTTAGGCCTGAATTGCTTACACTGCATTGTCATGTTACTGTAATTTAAAATTTTGCTTACACTGATAGTAATGTTAGTACTGATTTGCCATGTTACTATAATTTAAAATAGTTCATTATAATTGTCAGATATAATGGTCAGTTATGTTAATACAATTGACTTGTTAATATTCATTTGTATGTCTATTTTAGGCCTGAAGATTTATGGTCAATCTATTTCCAGTTTCCTGGAGAGAAGTATGCTCTTGTTAAGATGTCTGAAAGAGAAATCACTTATGGTAGTTTGGTCAATGTAATGGTCAGCAATGGATACTGTAAGGATGACAGTCTTTGCTACTTGAAAGAGGAAAATATAGGGCTGCAAGGTATTTGTGTCATTAAAGGCAACATTGAAGTAGTTCACATGCTGAGACAATTTGAGAGCACCCAGACATTGTCACTGACAGTTAGAAAGGGAAAGGTAGTTATTGAACCACCAGTTGGAGAAGATCAACATGCACAGAAAATAGAAGAAGAGGCACCTGTTGTTTTTGCTGTTGCTGAATCAGGTGTTGTGCACAAATCAGTTGCTCCTAACTGTCAGTTACATCTTGGGACACAGGAAAGTGTAAATTTTTTGCCACTCAAATCAGTTCCTCCAAACTGTCAGTTCCATCTTGGGACACAGCTTAACACTGAAGTAAGTGTCAATTATGCTGATTTTCAGTTTGACTCAGATGAGGAGGACAATGCAGTTAGTGAGGAAGCAATTCCTGTAGGCATGGACACTGATGAGGAGGACAATGCAGTTAGTGAGGAAGGTTCAAGCAGTGATGAAGATTTTGTAGTTGATGTTGACCACTTACATGCAGGAGAAGAAGAAGATGACTCAGATTCAGTGCAGTATGTAGAAGAACAAATTGCAAATAGGAGGACAGAGGAACCTGAGCTAGATGAAACTCTTTCTGAAATAAAGAGGAAGAGAGCTGAATACATGTCAAGTACACACTGTGAGGGGGACACAGATCCTGAAGACATATATGACATGGAGCAGGAAGAAGATGATGAGGAGGCCCAAGAGATGCCAGTTCCTGAGCCTGTTAAGAAGAAGGCAAAGAGGCCAGGTCCTACAAGTAGGTCCCACTCTAGTGCTGGTCCAAGCATTAATCCTGATTGGTTTCCATCTTCAGAAGAGGAAGATACATGCTTTGAAGCAGATGATGATGGAAATGAACCAATGTCCTTTGTTATCAGCTCTGGCAGAAGGAGTAGGGCTAAGAAAAGACCACCTATGGTCTGGTATGATGAGGACAGGATGCATCCAGAACAGCAATTCCAGCTAAAGCTCTGTTTCAAAGATGTTTACCAATTCAGAGAGGCCCTTGTCAATTTGCATGTGAAACAACTTAGAAGATATAAATACCACAGAAACTGCAGTGATAGGGTAATTGTTTGCTGTGAGGGAGATGGTTGTCAGTTCTACATGGTAGCAGCACAGATAACAAATGAGCCCACTTTCTGCATTAAGAAGATGAGGTTGGAGCACACATGTCCCACCCAGTCTGAGAAAACTAGGATTAGTTCAAGGTGGCTTGGCAACAAAATGCTTGAGACCATCAGATCAGATCCCAACACTACTGTACCTGCTATTTGTTGACAATGCAAAGAGGCAATTTGGGCTTGAGATTCCTAGGATGATGGCATGGAGGGCTAAGAAGAAAGCAAAATAGATTGTGCTTGGTGATCACAAGAAGCAATATAAGAGACTGAGAGACTATTTGGAGACTGTGAAGCTTACAAATCCTGGATCTAGGTGCATTGTCACTACTGTTAGTGGCAAAACCAGAGAAAATCCTACTGCTGGACCAAGGTTCCATGGTCTATTTTTCAGTTTGAATGCATGTTGTGAGGGCTTCTTGAATGGATGTAGGCCATTCATAGGTCTAGATGGCTGCTTCATCAAATTGACTAGTGGTGCACAGATACTAGCAGCTACTGGAAGGGATGCAAACAACAATATGTACCACATTGCCTTTGGAGTGGTTGGAGTTGAAGATACAGTTAACTGGTCCTGGTTCTTGACACAGCTAAAGTATGCTCTAGGAGGAAGTGAAGAGGGCAAGTTTGGAAAGTACACATTCATGTCTGATAGACAGAAGGTTAGTTCATTTAGTTCATTTGCTTGTTTATTTAGTTGTTCATTTAGTTCATTTGCTTGTTTATTTAGTTGTTCATTTAGTTCATTTACTTGTTCATTTACATGTTGATTTAGTTCATTTACTTGTTCATGACTAGTTGGTAGGTGTCGAGTCGTAACCCTTCTTGTCGACACTTAGGCATAGATAGGAGTCCTAGGGTGACCCATGTGGTATCAAAGAACATATCCATCATCAAAGTGATGCCATCATGACTAGTTGGTAGGTGTCGAGTCGTAACCCTTCTTGTCGACACTTAGGCATAGATAGGAGTCCTAGGGTGACCCATGTGGTATCAAAGAACATATCCATCATCAAAGTGATGCCATCATGACTAGTTGGTAGGTGTCGAGTCGTAACCCTTCTTGTCGACACTTAGGCATAGATAGGAGTCCTAGGGTGACCCATGTGGTATCAAAGAACATATCCATCATCAAAGTGATGCCATCATGACTAGTTGGTAGGTGTCGAGTCGTAACCCTTCTTGTCGACACTTAGGCATAGATAGGAGTCCTAGGGTGACCCATGTGGTATCAAAGAACATATCCATCATCAAAGTGATGCCATCATGACTAGTTGGTAGGTGTCGAGTCGTAACCCTTCTTGTCGACACTTAGGCATAGATAGGAGTCCTAGGGTGACCCATGTGGTATCAAAGAACATATCCATCATCAAAGTGATGCCATCATGACTAGTTGGTAGGTGTCGAGTCGTAACCCTTCTTGTCGACACTTAGGCATAGATAGGAGTCCTAGGGTGACCCATGTGGTATCAAAGAACATATCCATCATCAAAGTGATGCCATCATGACTAGTTGGTAGGTGTCGAGTCGTAACCCTTCTTGTCGACACTTAGGCATAGATAGGAGTCCTAGGGTGACCCATGTGGTATCAAAGAACATATCCATCATCAAAGTGATGCCATCATGACTAGTTGGTAGGTGTCGAGTCGTAACCCTTCTTGTCGACACTTAGGCATAGATAGGAGTCCTAGGGTGACCCATGTGGTATCAAAGAACATATCCATCATCAAAGTGATGCCATCATGACTAGTTGGTAGGTGTCGAGTCGTAACCCTTCTTGTCGACACTTAGGCATAGATAGCCTAGGTGACCAATCTAGACTAGTTGATCATCAAAGTCATATAAAATCATATTAACTCATATAAAAACATTTTAAATCATTTTAAAATCATATAAAATCATTTTAAATCATATAGAATCATATTAACCCATATAAAATCATATAAAAACATTTAAAATCATTTAAAATCATATAAAATCATTTAAAATCATATTAACTCATATAAAATCATATTAACTCATATAAAATCATATTAACTCATATAAAATCATATAAAATCATTTTAAATCATATAAAATCATATTAACTCATATAAAATCATTTAACATCATTTAAAATCATTTAACATCATTTAAAATCACTTTCAATTCACTTTCATGCAGGGTCTACTCAATGCAGTGACAGCAGTATTCCCAAACTGCCATCATAGGTACTGTTTGAGGCACATCTATGCAAACTTTCAGAGAGCAGGATTTGGAGGAGAGGATTTGAAGAGATGCATGGATGCAGCTGCCTATGCTTACACTGAACATGACTTCAATTTGGCCATGGAAAGCATGAAGGCTGAGTGCACTGCTGCTTGGGAGTGGATGTCAAGAATTCCTGCTAAAGCTTGGTCTAGGCATGCAATGGACACTAATTGCAAAACTGATTTGGTGGTGAATAACTTAAGTGAAGTTTTTAATAAGTACATTCTAGATGTAAGGAACAAGCCAATTGTCATAATGATCAATGGGATCAAGGACAAGTTCCTAGTGAGGTTCCACCAGAAGAGAGAGGGTGGAAAATCTGCTAGATGGGAGATTGCACCAACCTATGCAGAGAAGTTGGAGGTGAACAAGAAGTTTGCAAGGGATTGCAAAGCACTGATAGCTGGCCAAGGACTTTTCCAAGTCACTAGTGGAGACAAGACCTATGGTGTTGACACAAACATATAGATATGTGGGTGCAGGAAATGGGACATCACTGGAGTTCCTTGCAACCATGCTTGTTCTGCCATCTATAGGTCTAAACAGCTGCTAGAGGATCATATCAATGTGTTCTTCAAGAAATCTATGTACTTGGAGGCATATAAGCCAGTAATTTACCCTGTTCTTGGTCAAGATAGCTGGGTGAAAACTCCAACACCTGACATTGAACCACCACAGTTCAAAGATGACAAGAAGGGGCCAGCAGAAGAGAAAAGGAAAAAAGGGAAGTTTGAGCCACCTCAAGCAAAACAGACTTCTAGGATGGCTACTATAACATGTGGGAACTGCAAGCTGCAAGGACACAAGTACACAAGTTGTCCTAAGCCATTAAGGCCTGATTTGCAAATCAGGAGGAACAAGCACATGGTATTTTCATTTTGAAATTACTTGAGTGTTCATTTCTATTGACTGATTATTATAAAGTTGTCTAATTTTTTAATTACAGGCAAACAGGACTGTACCTGAATGGCACCATGGTGCAGCTTCATCAGCTACTGGAAGTGCTAGGGGTGCACCATCATCATCTACTACAAATTCCTCTCCTGCTGTTGCAAGAGGTGCAAAGACTACTGCTGGAAGGGGTGCTACTGGAAGGGGAGCAGCCTCAGCTCCTGCTGCTGGAAGGGGAGGAGCCTCATCTGCTGCTGCTGGAAGAGGAGCAAGGTCTGCTTCTACTCTTGGAAGGGGTGCTAGAAGGGGTGCTACTTCATCTGCTGCTGCTGGAAGAGGAGCAAGGTTCAAGCCTCCAAGAAGTTCTGCAGAAGCTTCTACTAGCCAGCCTGCAGGCAGTAGGCCAAGGAGGACAAAGTACATGAGCAAGAGGATGGAGGGGTACTTCTATGCTAGTGGGAACTACTAAATGCTCAAATTTGAAGTCTGTATGCAAGTGCATGTGTGCTAAATCAGGCATTACATCACTTTAATTATGACATTTTACGAACCTATGTATGGCATTATGGCACTATGGCACTATGGCACTCAGAACCTATGTTTGTTAAACCTTTGTATGGCATTATGAACCTATGTATGGCACTGTGAAGTTATCCTTGTTTATCTCCTGCTGTTAAAATTCTCTGCAAATATATGTTCCGTGGAGTTGTTCTGTGCAAAGTAAATGTTCTCTTTAGAATATATTTTCTCTGTGTGCAAAATATTTGCTGTGATGTGTGCAACATATTTGCTGTGATGTGTGCAAAATATTTTCTGTGATTTGTGCAATATATGATGTGTGCAAAATATCCTCTGTGCAAAACAGATCATGCCAAAACAACCACAAATATTTTCTGTGCAAAACAGATCATGCCAATATTATGGCAAAACAACCACAAAGTAAATGGTAACAGATCTATATGTTCTCTGCAAATATTATGGCAAAACAACCACAAACATTTCAGTTGATACAAACAAAATACATTAATAGGTAGGGCATTGATCCAAAGATGCAATGATAATAAGTTGGACATTAGTTCTTGGGAGTAAACAACACAAGTCTTCAGAGTACACAACACAAGTCTTGGACATAAAGATACATAAAGCATTACAGCTTATTAAGTGCATAAGAGCACATTCAACTGCAGTGCTACCCTAAACCACAGCACAATACATAGTTAAAAATCATCACATATCTCCTTCAACTTCTTGATCTTGTCCTTGTACCCATGTTTCTGTTTTAGCAGATCTGCAATGATGTACTCCAGTTTTTTCTTCTCTTGTTTCAGTTGGTCCCTCTCTGTCACAACTTGGTCTCTCTCTACAACTAGCTGGTCCCTCTCTTTCTCTGCCTTTGCCCTAAGTACCTGATGAAGATTGGTACAACCATGGTCTGCCAGCTTCTTCTTCTCCATCTCCTCTTTGAGATCACTTAGAGCCAACCTAACATTGCCCAACTCTGTGATAGCATCCTCCTTGTCAGCAACCATTTTAGCAAAGTCCAGTTTGAAAAACCTAAGATCTTCCTCCATCTTCCTCTTTTCTCCAACTAGTTTGAAATTTCTTTCAGCAAGCTCAACATTTTCTTTGTGCCTGTCCTTCATATCTTTGTCATACATGCTCCACAATTCAGTGAGGGAGAACTGCATAGCCACTGACCACTCTTGGTCTATCCACTCCAGATAGTTGCACTTTAGTTCTGCCTACAATTAAATAAATATATTCTCAATAAGATTGTATGCACAAATTATGCACAAATTATATAATACTATATGAAATATTACACTGAATTATATGAAATTATAATTTACTTCTATCCACTGAATTATATTCTATGCATCAAATATTACATCATTAATTAATAGATATACTTATATATTGTGAAAATTGTATGCACAAATTCTGGGAAGAAACAATTATAATTTCATATATAATTTTTTTAATCTATAAAATTGTATATGCATATATTACAACAACTGAAGCAACACAAGATTTGAGTACTGAAGCAACAACTATCCAGAAACAAATCTTTGATACAAAAAATTGGATTAATGACAAGTGAATGGACCAAAAACTAACTAAGCTAATCTATTTACAGTGAGTACTCACTTACAGTACTAACCAACATACCTTCTCCTCAGCACACGCAAGAAAACGTCTGCCTGTGTCCACAGATTCAAATGCAACAAGCCTGATGCAAGGTTGTTGATGCAGACAACGAGACGACAGATCGTGAGCAATGCCACTCCATTCATAGCAAGAGATTGTCCTAGGAAGCTAAACAACACACAAATTGCACAAATGAGCGACCTGGTAAAAAAATCCCCAAATGATGAACCCTAACCGTAGCGGGATGAACCCTAATCCGTGGGGGACGCGAGAGGAGAACACGCATACCTGGCTAGTCACTTCCTCGCCGTCCGAAGAAGAGCTCGAGGACGTCTCGCTCCAAGAAACCATGGCGGAGCGGCGAAAGGCGGCGACTCGACAATGCCGGCGCCGGCGGTGGTCGGGGTCGAGAGACTAGAGAGCGAGAGTGATGAACAGGCTGGCCTGGTTCGAACAACGACCGGTGCGGCCACTTAAACGGGCGCGCCGAAACGGCCGTCTCTCGCCGTCTAACGGCGTCCGTCAACACGCGCCACGTTAGCCCGACATGCGGGACTCACCTATCGGATTCGCTGTTTTCTGGGCTAAAACGCAGCGTCAGTGCTCCGCGTTACAAATTAGACCCATTGTTGGTGGTTTTGTGTGCCCTGCCTCAAATGTGGTACTGATCTGTTACCCTAACCCATAATGTGGTGGTTTTGGGTAAATAACTCAATAAAAAGGCACGAACATGTGCAAAGCCTTCTTCAGCAGCCGCGTGCCACTTGCATGCCGATATGGTTAGGCCAACTCGGGGCGTGGAGTTTCTACACCCAGGAGCAAATGCTCCTGGTGTGAACAGTAAAATAAAAAAAATTCAAAAAAATGTCAAAAAATTCTGAATATTTTTTGTGGCATACTTATGCAAATGTTTGTTGTGCACGTAAAATTTCATCGCGAAATCACATTGGTGGAAGGTGTGGTAAAAAAAACAAAATCGATGCTCTGAAAATGTTACTTACAAAAGCATTTTGGAGCTCTGATTTTGTTTTTTTCGGCACGACTTCCATGTATGTGATTTCGTGATGAAAATTTTCATGCACAAGAAACACTTGTGAAAGTATGTCACAAAAAAATTTCAGAATTTTTTTTCTATTTTTTTGATTTTACTGTTCACACCAGGAGCGTTTGCTCCTGGGTGTAGAATGGTACTTTCGGGCCAACTCGTATGCATACCTAATATACTTCATCTTTCTCGTGCCAAAACTTGAAAACTTAAAGCACATTATTTATTGTGAAGTATAGACAAAACAAACTATCTTACGAAAATCATCCTGAGCCTAGACAAAAAGAACTAAATTCTATTGCATGAATACATCACATAAGATAAGAATAATTAAACAATTTCTTCCATACTCTTTTAATATAACTTTATTTTTGGTATGAAAGTGATTGCTCTTTCTTAAGGAAAAATCCATAGCAATTACTCAATAAAAATAACCGCACAAATTTTAGTATGGACGTTTCAGCCATTAGTCTTACTCTTCTAATTTGGTTAAACTAAAAACTAAAAATAATATAAATCCATTTTAGGTACGAAATTTGAAATGAGAGATAAAGTACTATTACAAATTTTATTTCTACACATAGTATATAAATCTATCTATCTATGTATTTTATAATTTAAACAGAAGGAAAGTAATGATTCAGATTAAGCACATAAACGAAACGGCTCAGATTTAAAGGAATGTTAGTGTAGGCATCACAATTACATCATGTGATAGACAAACCCACGAGGCTACGATTGCACAAACACAACAACATGTACGCGATGTATAAAAAAACATGTACGTCCCTATTAGCAGCCAATCAGAATCCTCCTATAAAAAACGCAATCGGAATCCCCACAAAAATATTCCGAATAGGAACCAAGGCAACTTGAGTCCTCCCGTAAAAAAGGCAATCAGAATCCACACAAAAAAAGTCAATATGGAAACATGTTTTCCTATCCTATACGGAGTAGGAACCAACCAATGGGACTATAGCTAATAATTTGGGAAGGTCTTTGGCATAATACCCACCGCAGAAGGAGAAAAAACGAAAGCTAAAAATCAATTAGCCGCATGTTGTTGGGTCACAAGATATGGTATATATGTGCGTTGGTTATTGTACGTGAGAAACTCAAAATTGCTCGAAAAACGCAAGGAACTAAAAAAAATGAATGTATGGGAGCTTATATAGTACTCCCTCCGTCCCATAATGTAAGATGTTTTTTGACACTACAATAGAGTCAAAAAACGTCTTACATTATGGGACGGAGGGAGTAGAAATGAGTTTGTGGAAATGAACTAATATAAATGAGCAAAAGGCGAATAAGCCATGTAATTTAAGTGTGCTATAATGAGATCAAATGTAGCACGAATATTTAAGAGCATTCCTATAAATACTTAGAGGGGTCCAGTAAAAGTAACAACAATTTATTATTTCTAATTATTTAAATTATAATATCATTTACAATTTTATATACCAATACAAATCTATAAAAAGTTGCCAAAGTTATGCATCAAAATATAAAAACAACAGATGCTACAAGATATAGGGAATAGAGGTGGCGCTGGCTTCACCACCGATACGAAACCTAAATTCATTTTAGGTAAATACGAGTCCAACTCGCCACCTAAGGAGTGCAAGTATTCAACCACATATATTGACTAGCACCACCATTTTTTATAGGGTGGATAATAATTAACTATAGCAGTTTAAATTTAATAATACAAAATATGGTAGTATACCCGGTGTCTAGTACTAAGCACAACAAACTGATCAGAAAGCACACATGTTAGATGAAAATCGGAAAGTGCAACATTCACACACAACTCATTATACCGCCGACATCGCCACCATATTGGCAGGTAAATATGAGTTGGGCATACATGCCGCATGAATCGTCCTTTTTGAAATTCAAAGTAGAAATTAATTTTTTAAAAATTGGGCTAGCCCTTGCATTAAGTATGATATATAATCATGTATATGCATTGTGTACCATTTTTCACATGTAAATTTTCATGAAAAAACTACGTAATTAGTAGTTGGGTTTATATCTTGAGAAATATATGTAAATGCGAAAAATTTATTAAGCTATGAAGTGATCCAGAGAAAATCCTTAATCTATGAACGCACAAATACCAATATACAATGATAACCAATCATATCAAGGTCAACAAGTGTGGATGCTTATATTTGGTAGACAAGATATTGCAAACCGGTAAAGAAATGGTCAACATGATTAAGCTATGAAGCAACTGAATGAAAAAAAAACTTCAACCACAAATACCAATATACAGAGGTCAGTGGTCATATTGATGAGCATGTGTGGATGCATTTGTAGGTAGTCAAGAAAGTCAAGGCAACTAAGAATACAACCAGTGATTGATTTGGGCAGAACAAGAGAACATTTGGTATACATAGAAGCCATCAATCTTAAGTTCCAATTATTCGAACTCCAAAGATATATTTGTGCAAAGATACATAACAAGGGATGAGGTGAGAATCGAAGGTAGGAAACATGAAGATTGGTACAAAAGTCTGTATATTATATTGTGCCCGTCTTCTGACCTCACATCAAGGAATTTTGTCAAGAAACTACAATGCACTCAATATTCTGAGCATGTTTCGTCCAAACTTGCCTTTTGACTATAATCTAATGATATGGAACATAAGCAGTGGAAAACTAAATTAGAGGATATATAAGTAAGAGGCCATAAAGTTGGAAAATAAAAATAATCCCAAATATACCAGTATATGTCATCAATCTAGCCGCGGAAATGCGCGGGTGACTCCGCTAGTTTTTATTAAATGAACAGGGTGGGTAATATATGTTGTTGAAGTTGGTTGCGGTACATGGTACTGTGGACTGAATGTTACGTGGCCTGAAAAATTTATATGTGCCTGTTCAGTGCACAGCTAGCAACGAAACTTGGTCAGAAACATAGAAAAACTAGTAAACTAGAGAACACCCCACACGTTGCTACGGGAATAGTTTGCAATATATTTCAGTGATTTGATTGTATGAAATAATCATAGTTGAATTAACGAAATATGAACTCAAAATAAAAATAAAAATTATATATGTATTTGATGATTGTTTAGCCAATAAAACATTTTGCATATAAGTGGCATAAGATAATGAAAAACTTATTACCATGAATGTTGAGTGGACCTTTAATGAGGTGGCATGTGTGGTAAGATGAGATGTGTGCATTGGATTCACTAATAATGGAGAAAAATAAATCTCATGCTAGCTGTGGTAGGTCTTTGATGAGATAGCGTGTGTGCATGTTAAGTTAGTATCATGAGTTAGTATAACCGTATCATACTAGTGTATGATACTGCCTCTTAATGCATAGTATTATAGATTAATCTTTTAGATGATCTTATTTATTGTCATGAAAGAATCATAGTAGTACAATATTTTATTATGATAATATATTATGCTATGAAATTTAACCCTTTCTTTCTTCGTTTAAGTCTGTCACCTCGGCAAAATAGCGTAGTTGACATGTATGCTACTAGATGTGATACATCCATTACAATGTACAAGCAGTGAATAGAGATAGTGGAAATAAAATATTTAGGTATATATGATTAATGGGACTGCTCACTGCTTTTTAGGAACATGCATGCAAGATGGTCTTTCTTATTCCAGAATAGAATACTGAGAGCAACTCCAACGCGCCGACCCAAATGGACGGCGCTTTTGTCCGTTTGGGTGGCCGCCTGCTCGGCAGTGCGTCCAACGCGCCGACTCATATATGCCGGCGTGGGCGGCTGGCCGCCCTTTTTCAACAAATAGCACAAATTTTGCATTATTTCACACACAATTTTTGCATTATTTCACAAGCAAACATATAATCCACAACCAAATAAATAGCATAGTTTCAACCAAATAAATAGCATAGTTTTACAAGCCGAATAAAAATAAAATAGTCTCACATAGTTTTGCAAGCCGAATAAAAAAGATACATCTATTGGTTGCCAACATGAACCCACATATGCTCAACCAAATCATTTTGCAGTTCTATGTGAGTTTTCCAATCACGCATGTCACAATGAAATTGGGTGAACTGTTCAAACGTTGCCGCTCCTCCATGCTCAGGCACAACATTCTCACCCTAAAACTGAAACCCTTGAACGTAGAGACGTTCCACGCTCATCTTGTATGATCATATTATGCATGATCACATAAGCAGTCATCACCTCCCACAGTTTCTTCGTGCTCCAAGTCCTAGCAGGATACCGAACGATGCCCCATTGAGATTGCAAAACACCAAAGGCACGCTAGACGTCCTTCCTAGCACTCTCTTGTTCTTGGGAAAATCTTTCCTCTTTTCTTCGACAGGGTTGGGAATTGTCTTCACAATAATGATACACTAAGGATATATACCATCATCCAGGTAGTATCCTTTGTCGTAGTTGTGGCTGTTGATGGTAACGTTCACCGGTGGGTTGTTGCGTTCGGCTAGCCGAGCAAACACTGGCGAGCGATGAAGCATGTTGAGATCATTGTGTGATCTGGCCATGACAAAGAAAGAGTGCCAGATCCAGAGATCTTGAGATGCCACGGCCTCAAGTATGACAGTGCAAGCCCTGACATGGCCCTCATACTGCCCTTGCCAAGCAGAAGGGTAGTTCTTCCACTCCCACTGCATGCATTCTATGCTGCCAAGCATCCCTGGGAAGCCCCTGCTGGCATTCATCGCTAACAAACGGGCTGTACCTTGAGGAGTCGACTCTCTCAAGTACTCAGGGCCAAACACAACAATCACAACCTTGAGAACTTGTACATGGAGTCTAGGCATGTAGATTCGCTCATACGGACGTACTCGTCAATGAGATCATCGGGCACTCCGTATGCAAGCATCCGGACGGCTGCAGTGCATTTTTGGTAAGAGGAGAAGCCAATCTTTCCAAGAGCATCCTCTTTGCACTCGAAATAGTCATCGTAGCCGACCACCCCCTCTCTAATACGGTTGAAAAGATGCCTACTCATATGGAAACGGTGGTGGAATTTCCGATGTTTGAACAACAGGTTCGTTGTGTCAAAGTAGTCCTTCCAAAGAAGGAAATGCTCACTCTCTCAGTTGCCATTCGGCGCCGGAAGGTGTCCGGAATGGAGCCACGGAACAACGGCCGCTCGCTATTGAGGTGGTGATGGACCAACACGGCAGCCAAGATCTCCTCCTCATCATCGGACGAGGAATCGTCGGAGTCGCAAAGAAAATTGTGAAAAAAAGAACTCGTCGGCGGAGTCCACTTTGTACCTTGGCAAACCGTCGAACAGCTTGCGGGCGTCGACGAAGGAGCCAGCCGGCGAAGGGAGTCGCGCCGCCCTCGGACCAGCTAGCTGCCCTGGTGGCATCCGACGAGCTTGCCGGTGTCAAGGTGAAGGAGCTGGCGGGCGGCGAGGCGGCTTCTTGGTCGCGGCTGTGTTCGGGAGTGGGATGGAAAGCTTTCGGATCCTCGGTGGCAAGACGGTGGTAGCAGCAATGTGGGAGGTGGTGGCATTGTAGAGGGGATGTTGCGGCACCGGCAGCTGGCAAAGGCACCGGAAAAATGGGCGGCGACATCGGCGATGAAGGAGACGGGCGAGGGTTTGCTGTTGGAATGAGAGAGGATGGCCAATGTGCCACCGACTAGCGGACGCGGCGCGCGTCCGTTTTGTGTCTGCGCCTATATAAATGAGGGTAAATAATGGGCCGAGAATGGGTCGACAGACGGACGAAAAGCGAACATGCGTCCGTTTAGTCAGCGTGTTGGGCCGACTTTTCTATTCGCATCGACCCAAACAGGCGCGCGCGAACGAAATGAGTCGTCGCGTTAGAGTTGCTCTTAGTGAGCTAGCTAGGCAACATGGCATGTGTGTCTCATTGATATCTAGGCATGCAAGACGTCGGTGTCCGCGCGTCCGCGTCTGTCCGCAACAGCAAATTTAAAGAACGCATAAAATTTAAAGCAATAGGGGCTAGTACATTTTGGGCGGATATAAGCAAGTGTGGCATCCGTGCTGTATTTCTTACCGTCCATCATTTCCATTTCTATGTGGTTTCCAGCGCAGTTCGAACAACAAAGAATATCAATATGGATGCAGGCGGACATCATTTTTATCTTTTTAGAAACACACTCATATCATATTCAGACGAAGAAAAAAAATCTTGTCAATAACATTTCGGCTCTAACTACACGGAAACCTCTCTAAACACATCAATAGATCTCTCCGCATCCCTTCATAATAAAGGGTAAGATGATCTTTTTCAAAAATATGTCGCTGGCGCCGATACACGGCCTGTATACATACCGCCTATACATGGTGCCCTCAACTTTTTCTCTCTTTCTTTTTAAACTTCAAAAAAAAGTATGCTTCACATGAATCGTACACTTGACCTCTACGTTGAGAGAGAACCACACTAACCAATTAGAACATCTTAAGGCTCATGCTTATTTTTCTTTTTATTCCTTTTCTTCTTCTTCAGTTTGCGGAAGCCCACGGTTTTGCTGGGCCGGCATATTGTTGAACCAGTCTTTTCTCAATTATTTCTTTCTTTTAGAATATCCATTTTTTGTTTCATATTCATTTTTTTCATTTCCTTATTATTTTTCAAAAATGTTCACACCTTTATTTTATTTCAAAATTTTAAAAATCACCTTTTCAAATTTGGTTCATGAAATAAATATTCGCATTTTCAAAAATTGTACAGAAATTTCAGAAAAATGTTTGTGTCTTTCAAAACTGCTCAGAATGTCAAAATACACTTTTTAAAAAGAGCAAACAGAATTTTGAAATGATTTTTTTTATTTTTTTTTATTTTTCAATTTTTCGAAAACACTAACAAATTTGGAGTTTAAAAAATTATAAAAATATGAATAAAAATTCGAAACCAACTTGCTTTTCAATTTCTTCGAACATTTTTTTGTATTTGTGTAGATTTTCAAAAATGGGATTTTTTTGAAATTCTTAACAAATTTTGAAAGTGCGGACATTATTTGAAAATCCCCGAACATTTCTTTGAATTTGTGAATAGATTTCTCGTGGTCATGTATGACCAATTCAAGGCACCATGTCAAGTTGTTTGGGTTTTCGAGTATTGCATTTTTTGAAGTTTTCTCGGTGAAAAATGGTCGATAACTTGCCAAAAATCCAAACAGCTTTTCATGGTGCCTTGAATTGGTCAGTTGGTCTATTTGTAAAAAAGAATTGGTCAGTTGATGGAAAAAAGGAAGTCAAAAAACAACGTGTTTTGAACCGTACCTTCTGGCCTACCTAAACACTCTTCTTTTGAACATGGTCTATTTTTGGGCATCGTTGAAATGGCCCCAACTTTTGCAAGTATGTGAGCACGCCTATGGTAGGTGTCCATGCCTGGTTTGAATGACTTTTTACATAGTATGCAAGTTACGACACGTCCGACCATTTATCGGTCTTTTTTGACAGAGGAAACTCCAGAAAATGCAAAACTTGTCAAAAACCCAAACAACTAGATGTCGTGCTTTGAATTAGTCATACAAGACAATGTAAAAGAAATTTGGGCCATTTAAGGGATGTCGAGAAATTAGGTGCCCCCAAACGGACCCCTCTGCTTACCCGAACACTCTCCGTTGAATATGCTATTTTTCTACAAATCTCGGGACTGACCCCACTTTTGCAAGCAAGTGGGCATTTTATGCATACATGCCTGGTTTGAATGATTTCCGACACCATATGCACATTGCGACACATCTGGTCTGTTATTGGACAATCTTGAAATGACCCCAACTTTTGCAAGTAGGTGGGCATGCCCATGTTATGCATCCATGCTAGGTTTGAACGATTTTCAATACTATATGCAACTTGTGTCACGTTCGGCCATTTATCAATCTTTTTTGACCGAGAAAACTCCAGAAAAATTTGCGGAAGGGATAATGTGCTAGCATCTGGCCCAAGTTGAAGCAATTTTTTGATTTCTTTCGATGCAAATACTATTTTCTTTCGGAAGCATATTCTAACATCTCTGGAAGCAATGTTTGATTTCTGGAAACAAATATATTTTGCTGTTGGAACGAATTCCATGTTACATTAGAAACAAATTTCCGGTTCATGTATTGTCTATGCATAGCAAATATAATACATTGCTATGTTGTACATAAATTTTCACTCAATAGAAGCAATTATCAACTGGCTTGGAAGAAATTTCTCAGCAAGTAATGTGACTAGTTACATGTTTTTTCTGCTTCAAACAACTTGTGTTCATGCTTCCATGGAAACATGCTTCGAGTACATTTTGTTCTTCTGCAACATATAACTTGCTTTCATGGTTCAATGGAAGGATGCTTCGAATTTGATCACCTGGTCTGATCTTGTCAATGACTTCAACCTGTTGTTTCACAACACACACTCAGTCGGCACTCGACAATGGCTACCAACTTGTTTAATGGATTATATTAAGCACGCAAGGAAGCAAGGACACGGATAGCCTATGATTTTGATGATCATATCAGAATTAAGCAAATATTTGGGTATTGGTAACATGTTATACGAGCCAATGAAGCATGTTAATTTCAGTCGACGCATAATCAAAAGTTTTAATTGCATTGGAAGCAAATTTTGGTAACACTGGATACAATTTTCGCTTCATATGGAAACAAACTGCATGGTGCGGAAGCTTATTATGCCAGATTGGTTATTATGCTTTAAAATCTAGAAGCAGTTTTCTACTATGATTTATTTTGCGTCCTTAAATCATGGATTTGTTTCCTCCAACCATGTGATTTGTGGCCAGTTACTACTTTCCTATAATCACGTACGGAAAAAGAAAAGCAATGCTGGCGCAGGTCCCATCCCTTTCCATCGGTCGCTCGGAGATAAACTTTCAGTATCTCCTAATTTATATTGGCATAGAAATAGAAACATATAACGAGATCAAGTGGTTACTATCTTACAAGATATACATAACCTATTTTCGCAAACTAATTATTACTAATAAATATCTCCTAAATTTATATTGTCACATATATGGACAGATATAATAACATCAAATATATATATATATATATACAATTAAAGATGGGATCAGTTTTTACCAATTATAAGGACGATATAGTTGGATAGTTTTGATCTTATTGATTGAAATGCAGGTAAATGTTCCCTAGCCACAAGTCTATAAATACGACGTCGTGTATTCTTCTGGACGCCTAAACAAGACGAGAAGGAGAAGTTTGTGTCTTATCTTATGGAGGGAAAAATCATTCTCCTTTGCCTTATGGTGATTGTGCAACTAGGCATAGGCAATCCCATTCATATTGGTACGAAATTGATCTCCTTTCTCCTACATGTCTATATTTTCAGCAGACCTGCACGAATTTCATTGCAATGTTTCACAATTTGGACTTACCTCAATGATGCATGTTCTTGTCTACAGATGATTGCGTGAAGGTGATTGCTTTTACAGCCGCTGAATGCTCAACATTAGATTGCCGGAGATCCTGCCAGGATTCCTGGGAAGAACACGTCTATAGAGCTTATTGTAGGGCTGGCGAAACTCAGCAATATTGTTACTGCTTTATTTGTGATGAAAAGTGATTGTTGCTGGTACCCATCACGCCAATCAATGGACAGTGATGTGATTCAATAATAAAATATTCTTGTGACAATGTGTATTGATCGCCAATTTTGATTGTTCTACTTTGTTTTTCTATTACGAGATTTTTCCAATAATAAAACAGCCTTGATTTTTTCGTGATTACGAGATTTCCTTTGTTTGCATGGCCTCACGGTTACAACATGAATGAACAAAGATTACAGTATCGACACTCCCAATTCTAATGGTTTTCTGATGCGATGAGAGCGGCTGCTTCGTCTTCATCAGGGACTTATCACCCGGCGACTTCACTTGGAAATACTATACTATTAGGAGCTTGAGAAGGGATTACAGTTTACCAATATTACCACTTTTATTTATTTATTTTGCTTTTCTCAAGCACTTTTGAAATGAGCACAATTTCCGGCCAAAAAATTGACCCTTTCACATTCTGACATGGCTCTGTCACATTTCAAACAAGGAAAACAAGTGTAAGCCATATTTATAATGTACAAATTCAGCTGCATTATAAAATTTCAGCAATCCATTTAAATTATTTCTAGATTTGACACTTTTTTTTTGCATCTCTGGCGCTGAGCCCAATTCTCATCGCTGTCGATAGTGTCAACCTGTTCTGTCATCAGAGCAGCAGAAATCCCGCATGGCAGTACCTCAGCACCATCAATGATCGCAAGACTTTGCGCTGATACTTATTCCTTCTTGTTTCCGTCTCGTGCTTGTCTGCCGTCGATGTTGGTGGTTCGACACTAACCTCTTGGCTTATGGAATTAAATTAGGTCTTGAAAATTAAAAACACCTAATACCCATGGTTTTTGGAGGTCTAATTAACTTTTAGGGATGGATTAAAGCTGGTCTAGCATCCAATCGATCCTCGTGTCTTCCATGTTCCAACCACAGCTGGTATGTACATGTACGATGAACTACTATAGCACAAAGTTCCAAGATCCAACCGTCGACACAGGTCAGCAAGACGGATCGGACCCCTGTTTATTTCGTTTTATCGAACCAACATGACAAATATAAGGTGAAAGTTTACAAAATCATCGTACAAACTGAACGGGGCATCGAGTTTGAAATTAAGCTGCTAGAAACAAATCAGCATAGAGTCTAAAATTAAGCTGCTAGGAACAAATCAAGCAGGGCAGCGAAGGATTAATAGGCAAACCAGCCAGCTGCAATAATTCATCATCATGGGCAAAATGCCCTACAAACTTGGTGGTTCCTGAATTGCCTGCCGGGAGCAAGAAGGGAATTCGGACATGAGCGGACAAACATAATGAGCGCTTCATCTCGTTCGCTGCGCAAGGAAGACGGATCAAACGTAGTGCTGTAGACCCTCATCGTCCGATTCTTCATCGAAGCGGTCGAGTCGTAGACGTCGACGAAACTAATCTGCAGTTAGCTCCTCCCACCTGCAACGCCATTTGGAAGCACACACATGCATGCATGCAAATGGTTCAGTTGAGTGCATGTAACAGGACGAAGAAAGAAAACAGAGTTCGTACTTCATACTAATTAACATTGCAACCCAACAGGATAAGGAAACACACTAGCTAGGGAAAATGGTGAAAGAACAGTCGATTGGTTGTACCTGATGATGCTGCAGGAAAAGATGAATCGAGCCCTTGATCCACCTGAAAATGAAGAAGAAAAAAGTGGGGAAATGATTACTGAACACTATGAAAAGTAAGGAATGAAAAACACTAGTTGCAGAAATCCGGAGAGAGGAATGGGCACTTGGGAGCACTAGTTGCAGAAAACGGGAATTCAAGAGAGATGTATACCTGTTCCTATTCAGTTTAGCTGCACATCAGTCAGCTGATGCGAATTCGGCGTCAATAGATTTCTGAATGAATGAAGGAAGGAGATATTTCTAAATTCTGTTGATTTTAATGACGGGACGGTTGGGATGGTCTTCCGCTGCGGCCCTTAGAGCCGCATCTGCTTCCTCCACCACCTCATCGCTGGCTTGCCTATGCAAAAGGCAAACCCAGACTTCCTTGAGGGACGGGAGGTGCCCCATGCTCAAATCATTGTCGCCACGGACGATCCACCTAGCTGGGAACCAGAAGTGAAGTCCTTTAAGCCTTGGTGCGGCTCCTCGTGGAAATTTAGATGGCGCAATAACGATACCATGGAAGCAGCACACTTCAACACATGGAAATGCATCAGCAGTAACAACAGACTTTTCCATTTCCGTTACCACCAGCCCAGGTCGGGACCCATATCCATCAACGCTTAGACTGAGATGACGAAGGGCGGGCAACATCCCAAGAAGCGGGATGTCCTCCGGTCGCACTTTACTCAGAGTTATTACCAGATACGAGAGCAGAGGAAGCGATGAAGGATTAATCCATGCCGGCAGTGTCCAGAACGAGCAATCCATAATGAATACTCTACGGAGTTGTTGAGACGGCACCCAACCATCGTGCATGAGATTGACATGTCCGCCTTTGCCACCAAAAATCTCTAGCACTTGCAATCTGTGGAGATTACTTAGGGATTCCACCAAAGTTTTAGCTATGCTCTCATCCAAAACTCCCCAATAAAGATGGAGCACCCTCAGCTTGGTCAAATTGCACAGCTCTTTCACAAGATGGTGATTACAGCTGTCAGAAGATCCCCGTGTTTTACCCACTGTCAGTCCCATTAGCACTTCTAGGGAAGTTAAGTTACCAACCCCGGACGGGAGCTTCACACCCGAGCCAAGATGCAAGTACATCAAACGACCAAGTGCAACAATACTTGAAGGTATTTCTTTTATACTTGTTTCACTAATATCCAGGACTTGCAAAAACAATAGCTTTCCTATTTCCATTGGAAGCTCCTTAACCCCATGACCTTTCAGTCGTAGCAGCCTCAAATGCAAAAAATTCCAAGTGTCTGGAGACGGACAATATTCTAAATCCGACACACGCAAAACTGGACAGCTTGAAACTTTGTACGGCTGGTCAACATTATCATTTGTGAAAATAGAAATTGATCTTACTTGAGCCATACTGATGGTAGCCACTTCTACATTGCTATTTTGGATTGACAATCTTCGGACCTTGCTTTGTGAGTCAGGAATTATTCTCTTGGTGCCATTCAATATAGTGACAAAGTTCTCTTCACTAGCCAATGAACATATGAGGTCAAGCACCATATCGTGTACACGACAAGCTTCTACTTTCTCTTCCTCATCAATACCTATCGGCTGTATCATACTTCTGTTTACTAACTCATTGAAGTAGCTGTCACCGAGCTCATATAAGCTAGTCTCTTCTTCTTCACTATAAACGATACCTTCAGATATCCATTTCAATATCAGCTGGCGTCTCATAATCAGATGATCTTCTGGAAAGATACTGAGATACAATAAGCATGGCTTAAGATAAGAAGGTAGATCATAATAGCTGAATAATAATATCTTCTTCATCTCCTTTACATTGCGATCTTCTGTGAGTCCACGGCCAATGGAGTTGAGCACGGCATCCCAGTGGTCCTTTGTTTTCATCCGGTGATTATTAGCCAGAAGACTTGCTATAGTGATAATGGCTAATGGTATTCCGCCACATTTCTTCAAGATGTGTTGAGATACTTCCAACAACTCATGAGGACATCCTTCACTGGGAGAAAATACTCTTTTGCAGAAGAGCCTTCTTGAGACATCATCACAAAGAGGTTTCATTCTATAAATATCATCAGTAGAAGTGCAACATGCTTTAGCGACATTGACATTGCGGGTTGTCGTGATTAATCGACTTCCGAGACTCTTCTTGAAGAAAGAAAGCTTGATTATTTCCCATGATTCTTCATCCCATATGTCATCAATTATGATGAGATACCTATATTAATAATCAATAAATGAAGACAGATATAAGGTATTTTATAAGGAGAGACTACAGGTTATATTTACGGTAAAATGGACCATATTAAACCCCAAAAATTTACATGAAACACTGTAAACCTATAACTAACCAATTAAGTATGTGCTATTAGGATGTGTATAAACCAATACAACGTGGTTTTGAATTTACTAGATGAAACGGCTATCGATCTATAGCATGAAAAAAATGAGGCATACCTTTTGTCATTGAGGAATTCAATGAGTTCGTCTATGAGATGGCTTGCTTCTCGTGATACATTATATATCTTTGCATACTTGTCCTTGTCAAGCCCAAAAAGAATATCCTTCAATATTTTCTTTATGTCGGGATTCTGAGAAACCGACACAAAGGCACGACAATCAAATTTCACTTTGATCTTGTCATACACTGTTTTGGCAAGAGTCGTCTTGCCTAACCCGCCAAATCCAACAATTGAGACCGTCTTCAATGGATTATTCGACCAATCATCACCCTGAAGTAACATGTTGATCAACTCTTCTCGTGGTTCTTCGATGCCAATGAGCTCTGTCACATCTGTGTACATAGCCTTGATGCGAGGACCAATGCTAATACCAGGGCCAGTGTCTGGCGTCTCCACCTCGTACCTTTGGCGCTGCTCAGCCAACTGTTCAGCCCGAGCAACCGCTTGTTTTAGAGCATCGGAGATTCGATGGTGATCTTTACCCTTACTAAATAATCTGCCTGTCTTCTTGAGTAACTTCTTCACTCTGTTCTTCGGGTTGGAAGATCCATCATAGACGCGCACCATGAAGGTGTCGACGATGTCCTCCATGTGGTAGGCCAGGTCCCTCACCATTCCTGCCCAGATCTTGACCCCCTCGTCGAGCTGATCCGGCGGCACTTTGGCCACCTTGCCGAGGGCGGCATGCATCAGCTTCAGCTCCCTGTTGAGGGTGTCGATGCCTTTCCTCACGCGCTTCTCCAAGGTGAACTCGCCTGCGAGCAGGCTCCCCAGCTTCGGGAGGAGGGGACGGATGGCCAGCATGGCGACCTCCATGGCTAGACCTCTATGGGTGTGAGATTGTGCTAGTGTTTTGGCAGTGTGAGCGGAACAAGGGATGCTCTCACAGTGTGCTATTCGTTTGCTGGTGTAGAGGAGAAAATGTGAAAGTGGGTTGAGATAGGTGTTTTGCCCTTGGTTTTGGGGTGTGGTAAAGATAGATTATTCATGTGATGCAGCACAGCTTTTAGGGTATTGGTAAAAGCGGTCATGCGCAGGCACGTGAGCTGTGTCTCTCCCTCTATACAAGAACACGCGACAATGGCCTTGGATGCTGCCTAGATTACTGGGTACTCAGGTCGGCACTTAGTTGAATAGCACTAACTGCCAAATTGTGCAAACGGTAACATCACAGAGTAATCACAAAGATTACTACAACCGATGCACCATCACATGCACTGACAAGATAATTACTACTTGAATACTTTTTCTTTGAATACTGCTACCACCATCCTTGGATGAATCAAAGCTGCAGCTAGTTAAATGTAATGACACTATGTACGCTTTATCTGGTATGGTTAGTCCCTCCTATCTAAAAAAAAGAGCACTTACGTTTTTCAGGTTCAAATTTGACCATCAATTTAACAAATAAAATGTAGATTATATACCAAAAGGTACACCATTTTTTATGAAACAAAATCGTATACCGTTAACTTTCTATCTGAAAAAAATTTCAATAGTATTTATCTTAAGTTGCATGAATTGTGTACTGCTTTAAAAAAAACTTCTGATAAATTCATCTTCAATCATGGCAGTACAACGAACATCAGAAAAATAAAATTACATCCAGATCAGCAGACCACCTAGCGACGACTACAAGCACCGAAGCTAAGCCGAAGGCGCGTCACCATCATCGCCCCTTCCTCAATGGAGCCGGGCAAAACTTATTGCAGTAGATAGTCGGGAAGTCGTCGTGCTAAGGCCCCATAGGACTAGCGCACCAGAACAGCAACCGCTGCCGATGAAGAATAGCATTGATCGAAAGGATCCAACCTGAAGACACACAAATGTAGACGAATAATAACCACATCCGAGCAAATCCAGCAAAGACAGATCCACCGAAGACATGCCTCGACATGCCCACCGACAATACAAGACGCACCACTGGGACGGGGGATAGGCGGGAAGAACCTTATTCCATCTACAGGGAGCCGTTGCTAACTCATGTTCCTGAGCAGGACACAAACCCTAACAAAATCCAAAGAAACATCTAAGAACGGAGACCTCCACCAGCAAGGGTTAGGATCCACTGCGCCACCTGGTTCCACATTATATGGACATATATTATTCGCACGTGTATGAACAATGTTTTCCAATCATTGAACATTCAACAGAAAAATGCCAAACTTCTAGAGAATCATGTATAACTTTCAGCAAAAAATCCAAACAAAAACTCGGGCGTCATGAAACTGAGATGAATTAGTGCTTGATCAAACAGGGCGACGTGAATTAGTGAAGTGGACGACACGTGGCACCACACCTGAATGAAGGGAAAAGAGGAGCAAGACCGTGGACGCGGTCATTCGTGTAAGAGCAAACATAGATATTGTTTTATGCATTTATAAAGTATAAGATATGTATAGTTTTTTCATCAGTTTTAACATGGTCCCTCTTACCCCCTCTTTTCACATGAAAGGTAAGAGTATAAAATAGATTTTAGCCGTTGATCTCATCAATGAATGGCTTGATTGACTCTTACCTTCTTACCTCACATGTAAAAAAAGAAGGTAAGAGGGACCATGTTAAAATTTGCCTTAATGTTTATATAAACTTGCCTCACGTGGTCGCCGTGCAACTGGTACATGCCCTCACATTTGTCACCGGTGCCACCATTGTCCTCCGACTTCACCTCCTCATCGGAAGGCATCAAGATCCTGATGGACTCACCAACATGGTGGCGTTGGTTGACAAACCCAATTTAATGTTCAACGCATCAAGCAAACCAATAGGCAATAATGCATATGCGTTCATAGGCCAGCCCATTACGGGATCTCTATTTTTTTCATGTTTTTCGTTCCTCCTTTTTCATTTTCCGTTCCTTTTTCCAGTTTTGTTCTTACTTTTTTCTTGATTGTGTTTTTTTAGTTCTTTTTGGAGAACATTGTTTCCACATTATATGAACACATATTATCCGCACGTGTATGAACAATGTTTTTCAATCATTGAACATTATATTCAACAACAAAATGCCGAACTTCTAAACAATCCTGTATAGCTTTCAGCAAAAAATCCGAACAAAAACTCTTTAACTTTCAGCTTTTCTTGCCAAACTTCCAGTGGAAGGAAGGAAAAGGGGATAATGAAGAGAGAAACCATAGATGTGTGGGATGGCCGGTGATGAAACTGAGATGAATTAGTGCTACGATGAGACAGCGCCGCGTGAATTTTAGTGTCTCAACCATGAAGGGGACGTCACGTCGCATCACACTTGAGCCAAGGGAAAAGAGGAGCAAGACCGTGGACGCGGCCATTCGTGTAAGAGCAAACCTAGATATTGTTTTATGCATTTATGAAGTAGTATAAAATATGTGTAGTTCTTTTCCATCAACTAATTTTATCCTCATTTATAGATTTTGCTAAAATGGAACAAAATTAGAAAAGGTAAAGATAACTAGAAACATGTATGCAGCACATATTAGTAATTCACCCTATCAGTTAAATTAAGACGACAAATGTATGCGCACCCATTAAATTAAGTAAGAGGTTAAATATGTACGATGGACATGGTCAAACAAAATGGTCCATAATTAAAAGATAGTAGTATCGGATTCATCCCATCCCATCCCACCACTACCTCTGTAATTACAGAGTGTTAATACCCAGCAACAGGAAGCATCCTAATAAACAATTAAACCGGCAAAAAAGTAGACTTACTCTCGTAGTTCCAAGCTAGCTGCAGCGAACTAACTACTCCCTATGTAAACTAATATAAGAGCATTTAGATTACTACTTTAGTATAATAAACGCTCTTATATTAGTTTACGGAGGGAGTAGTTAGGAAAGCCAATCTAGCAATCATCAGCTACAAAAGTAAGGCATGGATATATAGACATCACAGCCTGCCTGCAAAGGTCATGAATGTTCAGTCAGTCTGGATGAATGAATCGCACACACTATATATGTTGGGAGTCAAGCCGATGCGCCAGATTAATAGCGTCAAAGCCCCACTACAATTCTTAGAACAGCAAATACCACGCACAAAAATAGCTGTACCATGTCTTGCTGTGACATGAAAGATGCACCAGTCAGCGAAGCAGAATCGGTTAGCTAGCTTGGCGTAAAATGTACAAGACCTACTGGCAGGATCGCCAAGTTTGCGGAATCATGCACGACGCACCAGTCTCTCCCCCGACTCCCAACCTGCCACGACGTGACGGCCCATTGCCGCCAGCCATAAGTGGATCTGGTTGAGTTTGGGAGAAAGGAGGAAGATTGGGGTCTAGAGAGCGGGGTTCAAATCTGCGAAATGGGGAAGAACCCCCTCTCTTCATAACACCCGTGGATGCCCAAAGAGGGGACAAACCCGTGCGCTCTCTACACACCCACTCCACTCAATAGTTACATATGTCTTCGTTTCACTAGATTCCCACCTATGTAGCCGCACAAAGAAGCTTTCCAAATCCGACTTTAGGAGGCCCGCTATCCTCCAAGCCTTGCCTTCATTAAGGACCCGCTCTAGTAGCCTACCCGGTGAAGGTGTGTCACCGTCAAACATGATCCTGTTGCGATGCTTCCACAGCTCCCACAAGGCAAGTATGATGATGGCCCTCACATCCTTCTCCTCCGTGTCGTGTATCCGTTTGTTTTGAATCCATTCTGTTAGGGTGTCGTCGATGGTTGGCGTCCATTGCGGCATCCCCAGTGCGTGGCATATCTGCATCCAGAAGGTCCGTGCAAAGACGCATTGTAACATGATATGGTCCATTGTCTCGGCATCTTGGCTACATAACGGGCATGTTTGTTGGTGCGGCAGTCCCCTTTTGCTAAGCGACCCGAAGTCCAGCACCTGTTGCGCACCGCTAGCTACGTGAAGAAACAACATTGTAGTGGGGCTCGACACTTCCACGTTGCCTCCGCGGCTGGGGCTATCTCTCTTCCCATGAACTTAGTGGCGTATGCCGATCGGGCGGAGTATTGACCATCGCACTCCCAAGCCACTTGATGGTGTCCGGTATCCCTTCTTGAAGTTGTATGCCCTGTACTTGTGTACACAGGTTTATGAACTCCATGAGTGTTCGAGCGTCAAGGTTCGGTCCGATGTCGGTTGCCCACGTCCTATTCTGCACTGCGTCCTTGACCAAGAGTTGTTTGCGGATTCGGCTTGGTACCTTTGCATAAACTGTAGGTGCAAGCTCCTCCATCCGATAGCAGTCCATCCATCGATCTTCCCAGAAGAGGGCGCGTGTGCCATCTCCTAGCATCGTTCTCATTGCCGCATTGCAGAGTTGAAGGGATGCCTTTGGCACTGATACCGTGAACTCGCTCCAGGGCCTCGTGTCGTCAACGCGTGCCAGCCATGGCCAGCGGGCCTTCATTGCTACATTCATCCAGCCGATGTCTGGGATCCCGAGGCCACCGGCCCATTTGGGTGCACATACCGTGGGCCAAGCCACCGCGTAGTTACCTCCATTCGCCTCTGCCTTGCCACATCAGAGAAAGCCACGCAAGATCTTGTTGATTGCCAAAATTGTCTTCGCCGGGAGTTCCAGGGCCAGCATCACGCCGTTACCTCCATTCGCCTCCGCCTTGCCACACCAGAGAAAGCTACGCAAGATCTTGTTGATTACCGAAACTGTCTTCGTCGGGAGTTCCAGGGCCAGCATTGCGTGCACTGGCATCGCCGAGAGGACAGACTGGATGAGGATCAGCCTGCTGCTCTTTCGTAGGGTCGCGGCACGCCATGTGGGCAGCCAAGCAGCAATATGATCCACTAGGCCTCGGAGCTGTGCGGCCGATTGCTTTCGGATGGTCAGTGGTAGTCCGAGATACTTTATTGGGAAGCCGCCTAGGGAGCAGCCTAGTACACTTGTCACCTCTGCCATTTGCTCTTGTGTGCATCTGATTGGTATCCCGTTTTGATGGCAACAGCCACTAACACGAGGCATCAAATCAAAGCTGCTTGATTGCCCTCCCTTTTTGATGGCAACAGCGACGAGACATAGCAGCCATGGTCCAGATTGAGGTTGCCCTCCCGTTTTGAGGCGCAACAGACCTGTTGTGGTTTGATCCAGATTGATATGCTGCCGGGACTGGCGTTGAACCTCAGCGAGCTCATATTTTTCCCATGGCCAAGAGGCAAAATAAAACAGACGCTTAGCCAAGCTCCCAAACAGATGCTTATTTTCTCAAGAGAAAAACAAACACACGCAGCATTCAAAATAAACAAACAAATGTACATGTGCTGCAAATTACTAATATTTTTGTTTGCCTCAAATAAATTTGTAACTCGCTCTTCGGCTAAATAAAACAAGAAACTTATATGGA
Organism: Triticum urartu; assembly: GCF_003073215.2. Classification (NCBI taxonomy): domain Eukaryota; kingdom Viridiplantae; phylum Streptophyta; class Magnoliopsida; order Poales; family Poaceae; genus Triticum; species Triticum urartu. The sequence continues at coordinate 742,852,176 of NC_053024.1, forward strand.
GCATAAAAACACGCACCCAGCAAAATTATAAGGATGAATATTGTATGACGAACATGATGAAACAAAATTAAGCGGTTGAGTATGTATGACGAACATGATGAAACAAAATCAATGGTCCTAGGCTGTGCTAAGCTACCACCACAAACTAAACAATGCCATACCAAAGCAAAAAAGACAGTATCCGTCCCTCCACTACCTCTGTAATTACACCTCAGTGACAAACTACACTCCATACCCAGCAAGAGAGCTCATCCTAAATGGGCAGAAGAGGTCAATTATCTCTAGTTCCAATCTGCGCCAAAGTAGGAACCCAATCTAAAAATCATCAGTTACAAAAAGAGCATGCATGAATGTATAGGTAGGACAGCCTGCACATGTCAAATGTCTTGAGAAGAAAGTCCATGCTCGCTCGCCAAATCATGCAACGATGGAGCCGATCTGATGCGCTACAATGGTATTCCAGCTCCATCCACTCCACGCCCCGGTGTGATTTTCAAAATGACAAATACCAATAGAATTTTAGCCCCATCGAAGCCCCAGTAACATACAATCAATATTGAATACCATCTGCCAATCCTATTCTCTCAGACCACGCAGTGACAGGAAGCTGCCTTCCATCCATGTTTGCCCATTACCAGTCAGCAAAGCGGAACCGGTTAGCTTAATTCCATTGGAGTAAGGTAATGTACAAGATCTACCGGACCATCATCTATATTAGCCTACGCTGCCGGAACCCCTTGGTGAAGTGAGGCTGCATCAACTTGATGTACAATCCATTCATCTGCACCAGCGAGTCGTGCGTCCCTTGCTCCACAATCTTGCCACCATTGAGAACCACAATGTTGTCCACGTGCTTCATCATGGCCGCCCTGTGTGCGATGAGGATCGTCGTCTTGTTCCCCATTATCAATGTATCAAGTGCCTCCTGCACCACCCTGCTCGACTCGGACTCGATGGCTGAGCTGGCTTCATCAAGCAACACAATGGGCGCGTTCTTCAGCACGACACGGGCGATTGCGATCCGCTGCTTCTGCCCAGGTGTCAGATCCACTCCACGCATCCCCACGTGCGTGTCGTAGCCGTGAGGCAGGCTGCTGATGAAATGATGGGCATTCGCGATCCTGGCAGCCTCTTTCATCTCGGATTCCGTCGCATTGTGCCTGGCATATATGATGTTCTCTCTTATGGTTGTGGAGAATATGACAGGGTCCTGAGGAACCAGCCCCATGTGGCTTCGCAGCCATCTCACATTGAACAACTTCAGATCACGGCCATCCAGCAAAACTTGGCCAGCAGTGGGGTCATAGAACCTCTCGATCAAAGAAATTATCGTGCTCTTCCCTGACCCAGATACACCCACCACAGCAATTGTCTGTCCACCATTGACTTTAAGGCTAAAATTACTCAAAACCATCATCTCAGGACGAGTTGGGTAGCAAAAATCAATACTCCTGAACTCAATGCTCCCGTACACATTAGGCGGTTTCAGGCCACTGGCATCATCTGGATCAATCTTGGGTACACGGTCAATGATCTCAAAGACTGAGGTGAGGGATTTCCGACGCTTGAGGATGTATGGCGCAAGGCCAAATGGCTCCACCAGTGCAAAAGTTGCAAAAGAAAAGACAATGTACTCTTTGAGTGCTGTTACCAGGCTGAGATGCCCAGCCTTGACAGCTACGGCTGTATACCACAGCAGAAGCGCATTGCAGGCGAAAAGAAGGAACTGAGAGAAGCCAAAGGCAAAGCCAATGCCCATCCCATGAACAAAGCTTTTTGTGAGAATACTTCCAAGCTGCAATCTGTAAAGCTCCATTATTTTGTTACCAGCACAGAATGCCACCACAGTATAGATATTCCTGACTGCATCTTCAAGAACTAAAGAAGCTTTCCTGTGCATCTCCTGAATTCCTCTAGAAAAGCCAGAAAGCCACATTTTCTGAAAAAAGAACGGAAGAATCCAAGTATCAGCCCCACTGTACAGTTTAATAAGAGCTCAGTAAGAACTTACTCAAAAGTAATGCAACTATGGATTAAATTGCGTACTTGAACTTAAATGGGCTGAAAACAGAGAAGTAAAAGCAGTTAAAATAATTGCCAACGATACTGACATAGTCTCCTAGACAGTAGACACACTAGAAGTATATCACTGACAGTGTTAGAAATATACCAATTGAAAGTAACCTTTGTAAATGGTTATATGGTGGGAATACAGGTGGACTAGTGTAGCAGCCTGAAGTCCACCTATGTGAAAGATGTCACGCTGTTCCAGAACAAATTTGGTCAATGCAAAACTAACTCTGTACTGTCATAGTGTCAAATCTGAGTTCAGGTTTGACTACACCATGTAGAAAAATATTTCTTTTATACAAAACCAGTTTTGATACCATAACAATTGCCAAATAAATTAGCGATGACAGGAACATCTGCTAGTAAAGTGCCTCGACAGAGCTGAATTTGCACAGGTAACACAAAAACATCAAGCCTGTGACACCAGGAAGTGCACTCGGTGTTCAACAGAGCTGTGAAGTTAAGCATCTTGTACTATAAATGTGATTATATTGTGCATGCTGTTGTTTTAGCAGCCCTTAGGAGGTTGCTTTACTTGGAACATTGCTAGAGAGAAAGGCCATCAGGGCACTATTAAGTATTGCAATTGCCAGATAAAGATAACACAACAGATATATCAATATCATAAAAACATGATTCAAATTTTAATGTAGCTCATACTTGGACACAGCTTGAACCTTACCAAGGAAAAACTAAACAAATCATGTCTCCTTCTGTAAACTAATGTAAGACGTTTTTGCAGTTCAATTTTAACTGCAAAACGTCTTATTTAGTGTACAGAGGTAATAAACCGTAACAGTGTAACATACATAGACATTTGGTATAAAGATGTATCCGTACATGCAAAATGGAAGTTCCAAAACAAATGACCTTGCAATTTTCAGGAATCAGAATGATGAAATTTGATGAGGGCTAACCTGTGCAACTGCAGAAATCACAAGGATAGGCAAGGTTGCGAGTGCAACAAGAGCAACCCGCCATTCTAGCAGCATACCCAGAAGAAGTGCCACAAAAATAGCCGATGTATCTTGGATGAATATAGAAAGCCTGTTGCTGAAAGCAGCACGAACAAATGTTGCATCATTTGCAAGTCGCATTGACAAAATGTCTGCACTGTTCTCCTCATCATCAAACCATCCGACTTCATTGCGTAGAATCGCTGGATTGCAGTGAAGGGGCAGCAATCACAGATCAGTCAATAAACATTTTTTATACTAAGCTATGATGTTAGAACATTTGTGGCATTATTCGATGCATTAGATATTGATGAGATGTTGATGTAACAGTATGATATTATGTCAAGAATATGTTATGACACAAGAATGGAACTTTCCGTAGTATAGAACATACCTGAAAACATCATCCTTCTTACACGCTCAGTCATTTTCTCTCCCATTATACCAAAATAGAAGTGTTGCAAGAAGTTAGCCAGCACAGTAATTATACCCATGCCAACAATGAATGAACAATACTTGTTCACTTCATCATGTACATCGCGGACACCTATTCTGTAGTATGCCACCAGTATTAAGGATATCGTATAAGCAAGAAGAGGATTAAATGAACCAAAGCAGGCAGCACCAGCACTCCCCAGCAGAGCATAAAAATACTCTGTGAGGCTAAGCTCAGCAAGCTTCCAAAATGATGGAGCCTTTGTTTGATGCTTCTTTGATGGATCAGAACGAAAATTATCGAACATATCAAGAGTTCGGCTGAAAGTTTTCGAGTGGGAACGCTCATTTTTTGGATCAGAAGTCAATAATGGTGATATTGGTGATTCTGGATCTGAAGTATTTGAAGACTGTCGATGTAGGGGGACATCGATTTTGGGAAGATCAGGCAATTTCATTTCAAAACTATCCTGCCTTTTGATGGATGGAGCTCTCTCAGAAGGAACCATTGGTAGTCTGATTTCTGCCATTTGCTCTGAAGGAGGACTCTGAATGTTTGGCGACTCACGTGAGTTAGGGTTAGCATCAGAATTTCGAAATGCAAGAAAACCATGTGTTTTCTGAAGTGAAGGTGATTTTGACATGATAGGAGAAGATGACTCCTGGAAGCTGTGACTTGCTGACGAATCCCGTTCAATTTGGAAGGAGCTGGGCTCTTTGTAGTTTCTCATAGGTGTCCTGAAACAGTTTAGGAGAAAACAAGTGCTTTGATCAGCAGACAAAACCAATAAACACTTCAAAGGACAAACAAAACCTAACAGATCTATGAAATCAGTATTGTATTATGCCAGTTGCTGCAGGCATGACAAACAAACATTTTATGCCAGCGGAGCAAAGTAAATTGTTAAGATCTTATAGTAGGCATATACAAGGAACTCAGCAACATCAATTTGAAGCTAATAGCACAATAAATAATTCAGAGCTTACAGAAGGTAAGGTATGTCAAGGAACTGAAACTGTTTCACTGCAATACTTAAGAAACCCCAACATATGTTGTGTGTGAAATAAGCATTCAGAAGTAACAGCTCTTCTGCAAGCTAAGAGGAAGTTACACATATTGCTTGACACAAACAGCTCAATCAAAATATACATGTACATAACTTAGACATTTCACTTTCATCATGCAGGTCACGTGTATGAAAATAAAATTTGTACAATATCAAATGCACAGATGAGTGAGCCCAGAGGAATCAGAACAAATTGCACCTTAATATCATCCGTCCAAGATTACCATATAATATCAAAACAGAATACCACTATTCTTTGTTCGGTAAACAGAAACTAAGAGATAGATGTTACAAACAATTAAAGCAACTAGAATGAGGAAATATCACCATTCCGTTGGACATAAAAAAATCAGACAATATAACACAATAAAGTAGGCACAAAATACTAAAGGGACTAATAAACCAGGACGGAGGTAGTAAAAATCAAAGATGCAACAAAGTAGCCATGTTGAAATGTAATAGTGGCAGTCGCATACATAAGCAGATTTATTTTTTATCATATTTATACATCAACATAGGAACTCAAATCAAAATAAAACAACAGCTGTTCACCAAAGAAGAATCAGGAAAGTTTGCACAAACATAAAATTATACTTCCAAGGAAGTAGCGGATCACTAGTTGCATATGAGATGATGCACTGACCTCTTCGGAAGTTTTGCTGCTTCTTCACACTTAAGGAGTTCAGCATAAAGACCATCAAGATTTAACAATTCTTCATGTGTCCCCATCTCGACAAGTTGGCCTTCCTCCATCACTGCTATATAATCAGCATTCCTGATAAGGCTGAGACGTCTGGCTATAATGATAGTAGACCTCCCAAGCATCAAAACATCTAGTGCTTCCTGAACAGCTTTCTCAGCCTCAAAATCAAGAGCACCAGTAACCTCATCCAGCAAAAGAATTGATGGATTTGAGAGCACAGCACGAGCAATGGAGAGCTTTATCTTTTGTTCCTCAGTCAGCGAAAGCCCAGCACGGCCAACCTATTTCATATTAGTTCAAATTAAAAACCATGTCAGAACTGTAAAAATAAATAAAGAAATTGCCGTTCCAGCAACTTCTAAGATAAAAGCAGCAAGGTACCTGGGTTTCATATCCTTTTTCTAGCGAACTGATGAAAGTATGTGCATGAGCTGTTTTGGCTGCCTCCTCAATCTGGTCAGTTGTAGCAGATCTTCCATATGCGATATTTTCCCGAATGCTCAAGCTCAACAATGCTGGTTCTTGGGTCACAAGTCCTATTTGGCTTCTTAACCACTCTAGCTTTAAGTTCTTTATATTCTCCCCATCCAAAAGTACTTCACCTGTAACACATAACCACGAGTAAGCCATAAGCATAGTTGAGGTGACAAGATAATAGAAAAAATAGCTTGCAACTAATAATACCTAAGGAACCCAAAGAAAACTATAATACCTAAGGTTGGGTCATAGAATCGCTCCATGAGAGGTATTATGCTGCTTTTTCCTGAACCATTTCTGCCAACAAGAGCAACAGTCTTTCTAGCAGGTACAGTAAGGTAGAAGCCACTTAAGATGGGGATTTCTGGGCGGGAGAGATAACTGAAGTAGACATTACGAAACTCGATGTTGCCTTGTACTGAATTTAAGATACGACCATCCTGGTTTACAGTAGAAGTTGAACGGCTTATCATTTCATAGAGTCTGTATGCAGCTATACGCCCTTGCTCGAAGGAATAGAAGTTCGTTGCTGCTTGATTAAGTCCACTACAAACAATTAAGAGCACTGGGTAAGATGATTATCAGTGCAGAAGTGTAGAAGTAAGGAAATTGTTACAATCAACATGCTTACAGTCCACTCAGAATAATAGCAAACAGGGCAACTACAATTTCACCACCATTGGCTCTTCCATGCAAAATAAGGAATCTCCCGACCCAAAGTTGTAAGGCACAAGAACATATGGCGAGCCCATATGTAAATCCGAGACCAAGACCTTGCACCAGACTTATCAGAATCCCATAGCGCAGAGTCGCTTGAAGCGAAGTAGCATAAGAATACTTTGCCAGGGTCTCATTTGTGAAGGAGTACAAAGTCCTAATGTACAAGATTGCCTGCAAAACAAGCACTGCTCAGCTGGATATACAACTTCATTTGCAGTTTGCTGATGGATGCAACTCTAAAAAACAAGCATGCTTAATTTTGCAACTAAAGTGACCCAGCCAACATAATCAATAGAAACAGTTGACATGTTTTATTTTCTTATCGGTTCACGGGCAAGTTAATATACCTGTTCAGCAATGCTTGCTGCCTCGCCATACGCATCCTGAATATTTTCTGCCAACCTATGGAGAAATATGTTTGATATTCCTCCTGCAGCAACAATGAAGGGTCCAGTAGCCAATGTCAAAAGAGCTATTTGCCAACAGTTCACCAAACCAATGACAAGTCCACCAAAAAATGTAGCCATATTGTGGATGTAGTTTCCAACCTAAAAATAACACAATTCAAAACAATTCAATGGACCATACAATGGCAAGATAGACCATTTCCAAAAAATACAATGGCAAGATAAAATTCAAAATAGTCCATAGACCATATAAGACATAATGATTCGGTAGACCATATGGCCAGAAGATAATTAAGCATGCAATTCATTATCCACAGTTAAAAAGGTTAATCATAACACTGAATGGATCATATAGCAGCAAGATAAACTATAGTATGGTTCAATAGACTATAGAGCAGATATGTAACACAATTCATTATCAATGACTAAGAAGGTTCGGCAATGAAAACTCACTTTCTCGCTCAGGGCAGACTGAATGAGCAAGACATCACTCAGCACTTGACTAACAATATCGCCATTGTTTCCATAGGTATCAAAGAAACTCATGTCTTGGTTTAACAAGACTTGGACATACTTTGACCTTATCACTGCTGTCTGCCTTTCCCCAGTCAAAATCCAGCATGAAACCTCTGTAAATATAGCAGACTTATTGACATTTGGTAAACATACAAGGACCTTTTAGTGATTTTGATAAGTTGATGCAGCCTCATCTTACCTATCCATCCAGCAAAGAACACACCAATGGCTATATAGAGGAAGTATAAAGCGTGCTGCAGAGCCAACAACAAAAAGGGTGACTTGTAAAACACAAAGACAAATAATCTGGTAGAGAAAAACTATTATAGGCAGCAGCAAGACAAGTGAACGATACACAAACATTTTCTGGGACAAAAGACAGCTAATATGCAGTATTTACACGTAGCGTGGCAAATTACAAAATTGATAAGTGAGTGCTAACATCTGTGCAGAAAAGCATGACAAAGTTACAAGTTTCCCATAGACCGGTATGCAAAGGTTCATGCAAACAAAATTTCAAGCATGAACTTGTAAAGATTCACGAGAGTGGTTCTCTTCTTCCATATGAATTTGTAGAAAGCGTGGTTTGCATTCAAATTCACATACAAACAAGTGAAATAGAAAATTAATCAGGTAAACATAAGTAGAAAATCATAATAGCAAGCTGGGGTTCCAAATTGAGATGGTATGAGCTCAGCACAATAATGCAATATGATCAAATTACAGAGCATAGTCGATCTATATTGGATCGAAATAAATAGCATTACTTAAACAGATGTGCCTATCATTTTTGGAAAACCATAAAAATGAATTATGAAAAGAAATGAAAGATATGCAGCCAGCCTCGCACAGCAAGCATGACGGACGTCATGATCTGGTTGGAGAAGAGCCATCCAGATTTTGGTTGACACGAACTTTGGTGTATCCATTGAATTGTACGCGGAAAGCAACAAGTACTACTTTCGTGTCGTCTATCCCAAAGGAGAACATATGCGCTTGGCCGCTACTGAGTGGGGTGAGTGTGCAGGCCTCAAATGGTTAAACCTACTTAAACGGTCATCCTAACTAAATTCCTTTGTCGGTATTCCATCCAGATAAAATGCTATAATTCCCTTCCTTTAAGGCAAACACATGCAGCACATTCAACCCCAGCAAATGGAGTAAGTATGATGACAATAATCTTGTAAAGCCAAGTAGCAGGTATGAATAAATAAGTACTGCTTACCAAACATCAGAACATCGATTATAATCTATATTAACAGTACATATCAATTATAACTTATATTAACAGTAGCACCTAAAAAGAACAGTACAGGACTCGAACAGCACATTTTCACATTCAGTCATAAGCACGTGATTTAAGCAGATTTCTCCATAGCATCATTTTCAGGGGTTGAAAACTATAAAAATGTATTACCAGAACAAATGAAAGATATGTGGCCAGCCATGCACAGCGAGCATGTCGGACGTCACAATCTGGTTGGGAAAGAGCCATCCAGATCTGGCTGGACGTCATTGAATTGTATGCATAAAGCAACAAGTACTACCTTTGGGATCTCGTGTACGCCTTACCCCTTACGTGTCGTCTAGCCCAAAGAAGAACCCATTCGCTTGGCCGCTACCGAGCACACGGGCCTCAAATGGCTAACCCTATTAAATAGTCATCCCGAACTAAATTCTCTTGTCGGTATCCCATCCACAAAATGGTTTGACCCTACTTAAACGGTCATCCTAACTAAATTCCCTTGTCGGTATTCCATCCCGACAAAATTATATAAACTATAATCCCCTTCCTATAAAGCAACCCATGCAGCGCATCCAACCCCAGCAAATTGTGATGGCAAAAATCTTGTAAAGCTATGTAAGTAGAACGCATGAGTAAAGAAGTGTGACTTGCCAAACATCAGAACTTCATCGATTTACAATGTGTATGAACAGTGCACCAGGACTCGAACAGCCAAATTCAGTCCTAGGCACTTGATTTAAGCAGATTTCTCCTCTTTGAGCAAATCAGGTAGAACTAAAATCAAACTAGTGCCACAAATGTCCTAATAGGCTAATACACACACGTGACTCCAGATTGCTCACTACGAATAAGTTGTGATGGCAATAATCTCATGAAGCCAAGTATCAGGCATGAATAGAGAACTAAGAATTACCAAACATCAGACCATCGATTACAATTTATATGATCAGTACACCAGGCAGCTAAAAAAAAGTACACCACGACTCGAACAGCACATCTTCACATTCAGTCCTAAGCACATGACTGAAGGAAATTTCTCCCTAGAATCATCTCCCCTTCTGTTTGAGTAAATAGGGCAGAACTAGAACGTAACTAGCACAAATGTTCTAAGCGAACCCAGATTGCTAACTACACCCAGGTACTGCAGGAAAACCATAAATAAATAGCATTACTTAGACAGATGCATCTATCACTTTTGGAAAACCATAAAAATGTATTATCAGAACAAATGAAAGATATGCGGCTAGTCACACACAGCAAGCATGTCGGACGTCATGATCTGGTTGGAAAAGAGCCATCCAGATCTGGCAGGACATCATTACTTAAACATTGATTATAATTTATATGAACAGTATGCCAGGACTAAGACAGCACATCTTCACATTCAGTCCTAAGCACTTGATAGAAGCAAATTTCTCCCTAGGATCATCTCTTCTGTTTGAGCAAATTGGGCAGAAATAGAACGAAACTAGCACAAATGTTCTAAGCGAACCCAGATTGCCAACTACACCCAGGTACTGCAGGAAACCCATAAATATATAGCATTACTTAAACAGATGCATCTATCACTTTTGGAAAACCAGAAAAATGTATTGTCATAACTAATGAAAGATATACGGCTAGTCACGAACAGCGAGCATGTCGGACGTCACGATCTGGTTGGAAAAGAGCCATCCAGATCTGGCAGGACATCATTGGATTGTATACAGAAAGCGACAAGTACTACTTCTGGGCACCTCGTTATCGCCTTACCCTTTCGTGTCGTCTAGCCCAAAGAAGAACCCATGCGCTTGGTCGCTAACGAGCAGGGTGAGCACACAGGCCTGAAATGGCCAACCCTATTTAAATGGTCATCCTAAACTAAGTTCTCCTGTCAGTATCCCATCAACAAAATGGTTTGACCCTATTTAAACGGTCATCCTAACTAAATTCCTTTGCCGGTATTCCATCCAGACAAAATGCTATAATCCCCTTTCAATAAAGCAACCCATGCAGCTCATCCAACCCCAGCAAATCATGATGGCAATAATCTCGTAAAGCTAAGTAGCACGCGTGAGTAAAGAACTGTGACTTGTGCAACATCAGAACATCATCGTTTACAGTTTACATGAACAGCGCACCAGGACTCGAACAGTACTGACTCACATTCAGTCCTAGGCATTTGATTTAAGCAGATTTCTCCTCTTTGAGCAAATAGGGTAGAAATAAAATGAAACTAGTAGCACAAATGTCCTAATAGGCTAATACGCACACGTGAATCCAGATCACTCACTACGAATAAGTCGTGATGGCAATAATCTCATGAAGCCAGGTAAGCAGGCATGAATAAAGAGCAAACATCAGAACATTGATTATAATTTATATGAACAGTACACCAGGACTAAGACAGCACATTTTCACATTCAGTCCTAAGCACTTGATTGAAGCAAATTTCTTCCTAGGATCATCACCTCTTCTGTTTGAGCAAATTGGGCAGAAATAGAACGAAACTAGCACAAATGTTCTAAGAGAACTCAGATTGCCAACTACACCCAGGTACTGCAGGAAAACCATAAATAAATACTAGCATTACTTAAACAGATGCATCTATCACTTTTCGAAAACCATAAAAATGCATTATCAGAACTAATGAAAGATATGCAGCTAGTTAAGCACAGCCAGCATGTCGGACGTCACGATCTGGTTGGAAAAGTGCCATCCGGATCTGGCAGGACATCATTGAATTATATGCAGAAAGCGACAAGTAGTACACAGGCCTCAATTGGCTAACCCTGCTTAAATGGTCAACCTGAACTAGATTCTCTTGTCGGTACCCCATCCACAGAACGGTTTAACCCAACTTAAACGGTCGTCCTTACGAAATTCCTTTGTCGGTATTCCATCCAGACAAAATGCTATAAATTATAATCCCCTTCCTATGAAGCAACCCATGCAGCACATCCAACCCCGGCAAATTATGATGGCAATAATCTCGTAAAGCTAAGTAGCACGCATGAGTGAAGAACTGTGACTTGCCAAATATGAGAACATGACCGATTACAATTTACATCTACAGTACACCACCAGGCAGCTAAAAAACACAGTACACCAGGATTCCAACAGCACTTGACAGTAGCAAATCTCTCCATAGGACCATCTCCTCTTCGGTTTGAGCAAATTAGGCGGAACTATCACAAATGTTGTAACTGAATCCAGTACCGAGCTAGCTACTGCGGGGAAAAAAACTAGGCGAAGGAAACCTTGAGCGGCACGGCCGTGAGTGAGATCTGCGGCTGCTGCGGGGGGAGAAGACGGGGGCGCGCACCTGCTTGATGTCGCGGAAGAGCTGGTCGGTGTGGCGGCCGTGGAGGGAGTTGATGGCGCGGCCGAAGAGGTGGAGGTAGACGACGAGCGCGACCCCGTGGGCGGCGGCCGCGGCGCCGCCCGCGGCCATGAGCGCCCAGTCGAGGCGGTCGGCGCAGGCGAAGAGGCGCTTGAAGGGCACGGCCGCGGGCGGCGGCTCGGGGTCCTCGCCCTCGGCCCCCTCGTCGTCGCCGTCGCCGTCCTCGGGGCCCGCGCCGTCGGGGTGGCGGGGCGGGTCCCCGGGGCCGCCGACGCCGAATGCGTCGGCGGCGTAGGGCGAGGGCGACTCGGGCGGCTCGGAGGTCTCGGAGACTGGCGTGAGCGGCTGCACGTGCGGCGGGGACCAGCCGAACAGCCCCCGCGACACCATGGCCGGCTAGGGTTCGGGCTGGACTGCTCCCTCTGCTGGGTGAGTCTGTGCCGGGCGGCTACTGGGCGGGCGGGTGGGCGACTGGGCCGGTCGCGGGCGGCGGTGGCGGCGGGGGATTTGAGTGGAGCGGGTGGTGGTGGGCGGGGTTTGGTTGGCTGGTCGGCTGCGGTGGGTCAAACGAGCGGGGCGGGGGGAGATGCTGGCCGAATGAATGGCGAGGGCGACGGGGGCTTGGGCGGCCGGCGGCGGCGGAAGGTGGAGGGGAATGCGGCGGGGCGGCCGGATCGGGGGCGGCGTGGACAGTTCCGCTCCGCTCCGCTCTACTCTACTCTACTGTGAACGAACTCAGTTCCAGTTCCGCTCGGCTGGCTGGCTGGCTTTGCTGGCTCTTTGGCGTTTTCGCACGGGGGCCCTCCGGGTTCTCAGATTTTACCAACACGTCCCATCAAACCCGAATGAATAAACGGTTACGGTGGAGGTGGAGAACGTGTGGTTCAACACCAACACCAACACGAAGGAGGCCGTGTTCCGGTTGTGTTTAATTATGGTTTGTACTAAAAACTCCCCTATGCTATGCGTGTGAACTTCCGTATGCCTTTAAACTAATTGTGGTTCGATGAACTTGGGCGAGATGTTTTTAGCGCCAACTAGTTTGTTTATCATCACAATCACATCTCTTTCTTGTTTAGCAGAGTATTCATTTCAAAAGTCAGTCTTGAAAGGAGCCTCAGGTTATGATTACTGTGAGTTGGCTGGGTTTGCATATACAAATATAAAGTAGTACTAGTCCAGCGGCTGGGATGTTTGACCGACGGCTGCGATGGCGTGTGATGTGACGGGCAGACATAGACAGATTGATAGATAGATAGATACAGCTCTGCCTTTGCTGCTAGTAGATTCCAGCACTAGAGCCACACAGCTCCTCCGGCACACATACTACATACATACAAGATACAACCCTCATATGCTTCGGATTACACTACGGAATAGATCGATTCGGATCCACCTGTTCAAAACCGCAACACGCGATCCAACGCAAACAAAAAAAAACACACACACACACACACACAATGATCAGGAAAGGGGAGGTGCTTCTCTCCTGGCTGGGCTGCCACCAACACAGACGGGCAAATTCTCTAGTCAGGCCTGCCTCAGCTATTAACTGAAACACTGAATTATCGACACAATAGGTGTCACAAGGGAATTGGAATTGAATTGATTGAACTGAATCCAAGGGAACATGCAGAGTTAACCGACACTGAATTATCGATGATGCGAGGATAAAGTGCTGCTGCCAGTAGGTACCTTGATCTTCCTTGCGGCCAGAAGATACGGCGCCGTGCGCAACGAGCTAACTCCGGCAATGCATCAAGTGCTGCAGCAAACTGAAAACAAATACATTAAGCACAGACGGCGCTGACAAGCCTCCCTGCATACTAACAAACTGTGCAATATGTACATAAATACAGGCTGCGCCTTTGCAATGCCAGCAATAACCATGTTATTTTGCATTCCAATACTCTGCATTTATACGTTTGACTGGCCTATTACTGGTTCTGAACCTGACCGCGATCTGCGGCGAATCTGGTTCGAGGCCGACAGCAGGAGCGGAGTTTGTTTCCAAAAACAGTAAGACACTATCATTATCAAGAGCACCACCACAATAAAACTCTTCCTTTTCCCCAAAAAGGAGGTAAAGAAAAATAAAAAAAGCTCGCGGCCACGCTAGAAACATCGCATTTCTTCGGCCTCATGTGCACAGGATAGGAGACTAAGGCCCTGTTTGGTTCGGCTGTGGATTTCTAAAAGCAGCTGTGAAAAATCTGATGTGGAAAAACGGCTGTGAAAAATCTGATGTGAAAAAGATGTAGGTCATTTGACAAACCAGCTGATACAGCTTTTTCAGATTTTGGCCCGCAGCAGAATCAGATTTTGGAAAGCACGTCCTGGGCTGCTTCCGCTTTTGGCAACGGATTTCTGAAATCGGATTCTGCTGGGTTTGCCCTTTGGTTCAGATTCTGCTGCGCGGCAGCGAATCCGTCGATAAAAGCTAAACCAAACAGGGCCTAAGTTTGATGATTCCTTTGAGCATATAAGATGGCAAAAACTGGTGCACTTTTGAGCTGGATGTGATCGCACATACATATAGGATCCATTCGGCACACTTCGCGCGTGGAAGAGAAGGCTGTTGATACATAAACGGCGTGTGGAGGACAGTACGCATACCTGAAGACGAAACAGATGATGCGCTGCAAAGGACTTTCTTCACATGCCCAGACGATGCTGCCGCTCGGGGTTCGGTTAGCACCAGGACAAATGAAAATGAACTCTGCGAAGAAAAAGGCAAGCTTCGCACGCAGACAAGAACAAAAGATACACTTCAGCCACAAATGTATGTCAGTATCTTCAGCCACAAATACTAATACTAGCACTATTAATGATGAACTCTATAGTTTGCCGGTGACAACCTGAAAGAGTGTGGTGGGTAAGAGCACCCAGACGAACCACCCACAATGGTAAGCTCTAACAGCTGTCTGGTGATGAGCAGTAAAAAAGATAAAGTTACAAACTATTAATTCTCATACAACTAGAGAGATGTAAATAAACTATATTTCTACGTTGCTTAGTAAAGGCCGTATCTCTAGGGCAAAGATTAGACCATGTGGAGTCGAAACGTCACTCTACGGTCCACAGGGCATCCTATGAAACCCCTTCTAGTATCTTGCATGATGATTTGTATGCTTCAATAGGAATAAGACAAACGGTGGGAAACAAACACTGTTGAATGGTTTGCATTGCTCATGGTAGATTATTACTAACATGTGACATAACATATGAATATTTGGATAATGGGGCAGGAACAGAAGAGTTCCTCTAACTAGAAAGGCCAACATGGTAGACAAGCAAAAGAGAAAAACAGTACCAATATCAGCAATACCATGTTGTTGGACAAGGTAAAACAGCACATATTTCCAAGTTTTGGACAAGGTAAAACAGCACATATTTCCAAGTTTTGGACAAGGTAAAACAGCACATATAAGAGACTTTTTTCTGACATACAAAATGACTGCCGCTTACTGACATTATGAGCTTCATTGATGAGACGGCAAGACATATGGCATACAAGACAGGAATGGCTAATCCCAGACCAGCCCTTGTATGCAAAGGCTGTCAAAAGTATAGAAGCTAGGAAATAGTATAGAAACTAGCTAGTGCCAAAAAATGTCTGATGCAAAACGGCGGGCAGGTCAACAAAGGTATAACGGAGTCGCAGCATCAACCATCTCAACTGGATTTAGAAGTTCCTTCTGCCTCCTCCGCTGTTTCTGTGATCCCCTGAAGAAGTTCCTTAGGAATTGCAGCTGGGTCTACCTCATAGCTATCTTTGGGGACGTTTGGAGCTTCTTCCCCTGACAACCTATAGAAGGGGACCTGATGTGAAAACCGAAACATCTCCTCTTTTGGAATCCTCTTGATGACGTCCCGGTTCTGGTGACGCTGAAAAACTGTCCGAAATCCAGTAACCTTAACCAAGGGAATTACAGAGATTCCATGATCTTCGTCATAATCATCCAGTACCTCAACCAGATCATAGACATGCAGCACATTATCTGCAGTATCTCCATCCCAATCAGGGGACCAGTTTCTGTACAAAGCCCAAATATCGCCTTCCCGTGGGTAAACTTTGACCACCCCACGTGGGCCTTTCTCCCATTTAATCTGGTGAGAGAACATGTTGACCACATCACAGATTTCATGTTTGGCAATCCTGAAATCACCACACGTCTTTGCAAAGCCAGAAGAAACCCAACTCAATGGTCCAAATTCACTATTCGTCTTCGACTCGAGGTAACTTATTTTGACCTTAAACGGGTTCAAGGAGATAACTTTCTGAATAAATGTGTAGAAACGAGGCATGCCATCATCATCGTCGTATGAAGCCCATATTTGATCACTCTGAAAACATTCCTCGGTACGATCCTTATCAAAATCATGGAAATCAGGATCAGGAACAGTATAAGACATAGGGTCCTCTTCTTCATTTCCAGCAGCTGTGCTATCAGCAGAACCATTGCTATTAGCAGAACCATTCTCCACTGGATCCACACAAACATCTTTCTTTGCAGTAGAATCAACTGTTGCTTTGCTAACCTCAACATATTTCTTGCTCGCTGGACCATCAACAGTAACTTGGATTGGCCTACTTCGTATCTCACTTAGCTTCTCCTTCAAATCGCTCTTCATCTTGTCAATCAAAATTCTCTTAAGATCTGAGTTAGAGAAAATCTTAGTTACGCTGAGCCGAGTAACAGGCCTGGGCTTCCAAGTGGGCACACCATTAACAATCTGAAACTCAAAGGCACTGTTGGTTGAAAATGGTATAGTTCCAACTGGCATTCTAGCAAATTGGGCCCATGGACCTGAGGGAATGGATGAACCAACTCCAGCATCAGTTCTCATCTTCTTTCCAAATGCAGTATCGCCCATTCCATGGTTCATTGACACATCTGCTTGCCTTTTTAGAGGATTGTGCTTCCTCTGAAAAGCTTCTTCCCTTCTTGCTACTGCTTGTGCCTCCTCCCTCTCTCTCTTAACTTTCTCATATGTCTGATGAACCATATTAGCAGCTTGAGCAGCAGCAGATGATGATGCAGTAGCACTGGCTGCACCAGCTGCCCTTGAGAATGGACCCCACTGAAAATTTCTCCCAGTGCTTGCATCTTGAGGTGCACCACTGATGTTTGAGCCCCGTACTGCATGAACATCCTCAGTTGGTGGCACCGGTACCTCTTTTGCAAGGAATGGGTCGCGGCAGCTAGGGCAGAGAAGAGTATGATTTATATACACTCTGAGATATTCAAAATTCATCTTGCATTTGTTGCATGAGGTCCAAAATGTGTCCTTCATTGCTGGAGGTGGAGCAGGAGCAGGAGCCTGATGATGAGGAGGCGGTCGCTGTGGGGGTGGGGTCGGGCGCTGGCGCGCTGCAGATGTTGTTGACCCTGTCTTTGGCTTGTTTGCTCTTGGCTTGAAAGCAGGTGATTTGGCTGCGAAATTCTCAAAGCCATTGGTTGCACCTTGAGTTGCACTTGTCCTATTTGATTGGGCTGTCTTCTGTTGTAGTACAACTACTTTCCTTTTTTGATCATACAACAGTCTCTTGGTTTTATCAGATAACACAGTCCATGCCTCTTTAACCAACTGGAAAGCACCCTCAGCGCCCACTGATTTGTTCTTGTCAGGATGGAGTAGAAGTGCCAACTTCCTGTACTGCTTCTTCACTGTTTCATCATCTGCTGACGTGTCCACAGAGAGGATAGAGTAATAGTCATTCTCACCAGCAACCTTCAGTTCTGAGGTAAGGTAAACATCAAAGGTGATGATCAGCTGCATAATGCCCTCGAGATCCGGAAAGAGAGACTTGGCCTTGAGTGCGAATTTCTTGGCACCCTGCAGGTCCTTGGATTCAAACTTCCTCTCTGCAATTTGCTTCGCTCTAAGGGCCTCATCCTTGTTGCACTCCATTCTGTCGCAGGTCAAGAATGTACAAACAGTAGGCACGCTTTCACAGTGTACTTGGAGAAATATCAGACCTCAGAGCCACGCCCTCTCTTCCACCAATTAGCGTCGAGCACGTGACCAGTTTTAAAGCCCTGCCCAAAAAAGGGAACCAATGTAACCAAAAAAATCATATACGACAAATAGATAAAGATTTTATAAAAATAAATACAGCCCTCTCGAGAATGACAGGAATTATAAACTAGTGCATGAACGACAGACATAAATGCTCAGGATCAATTGAAGATACAAAATTGTCGTATAATAACAACCATCCTGGGGCACAATGGGTGACGACGCAGCACCGCATTAAGGGTACAAGACCAAGTGCAGATTCAGAAATTTACAGTAACAGTCTTAGCACAGACAGAACTGTAAATGCGCATAACTGAAACACTACCGTAGCATGCAACGGACAACACGTCATGGAATGAAGGACCAATTGAATTGAAAGATACAGAACATCATACCGACAAAACGGAGAACCAATTAAAAGATACAGGCAGGGTGCCGACAAAACCAGCGTGGCTGGAATTACAACTACACAGAGCTCAACTTAGCCCTAGTATGAAACATAGTAAATTTACTTGGAGAAATATCAGACCTCCAAGCCCGGCAATATCTTCCAGCAATCAGCGTCGAGCAAGTGACCATACAAGAAGCTTCCAAGCCCTGCCCAAAAGGGAACAAATGTTACCAAAAATGGTATACAACCAATGGATAAAAAAAACTTCTACAAATACAGCCCTCCCCGGCATGACAGGAATTATAACTACACAAAACTAGTGCATGAACGGCGCACGTAAATGCTCAGAATCAATTGAAGATACAAAATTGCCGTATAACAACAACCGTCCTGGCGCACAATGAGTGACGCCACAACACCGCATTAAGGGTGCAAGACCAAGTGCAGATTCAGAAATTTACGGTAACCGTCTTCAGAACAGACGTAACTGTAAATGCGCATAACTGAAACACTCCCGTAGCGTGCAACGGACAACACGTCGCTGAACGAAGGACCAATTGAATTGAAAGATACAGAACATCATAGTGACAAAATGAAGGCCCAATTAAAAGATGCAGACAGGGTACCGACAAAACCGACAAAACTTTGCGCGCGACCGGCGAAACGGCAGAATTCGCCGGAATAATTTGAACCCTAACCCTAACCCTAGCTAGCGCGCGCAGGTGAGTCCGCCGAGAGGGCGCGGGGCTCCGGACAGGGCTGGGGAATCCGGTGTAACTGACGGAAACTGATCTTTTTCTGCAGAATTCGTTCAGCACAGCAGAACACATCGGGAGCCGGAGCATCAGTTGAACCGAGCCCGGAGCTACCGCGGAAACGAACTGCTAGAACTACTCTACGGCGCAGCGGCGATTTGCCTTCGTTTGGGAAAAACGGGGATTTTTCGTTCGGGGCGCGGAGCAGAGCAGCGGCAGCCGGAGCGGCGGCCCGGGGCGGATCTAGGCGGCGGGCAGGGCGTGCTGGCTTCGAGGAGGCTGGTCCGGGACTACTAAGCGACCAGCCGCCGGAGGAGCGGAAGGAGCCCGTACCTCGGAGACAAATGCCCGAAATTCAGGGGCGCCGCCGCTGAAGCCCCAGGGCGTGGAGGGGGGTGCTCGGCGGCGGCTCGGGGCTGGACTTGCGGTGCGGGGAGGGAGGAACGGAGGGGGAGGAACGTGGTTATACCGGCGGAGGAGACGGAGAGGAGACACGGCGGAGGGGACGGAGGAGGATCTAGATTCCCGGGGACATTTCTCCTCGGGTGTGTTGGGCCATGGATTTGTTTTTTTGATTGATTCAAGGGAACCTACCCAACCCTAGCTTAATCTAGGGGGAGTTCTTAACCCAACCCAAGGGTCTGGTTAGGATTTAACCATGGTTGAGTCAAATGTGGTGGGTGGGTGGGGGTTGGGTGGTACACTCTAGGGGCGTGTTTGGTTGCCCACAAAAGTTCAACCAAGCCCGGCGTATGCAGGATCTTTTTTATGCCGGGCTATTTGGTTGCCCACAACACTATTGGGCTTGCACTGCACGGTTCTTAAAGCATCCCTGAGCCTGACTCACTAGAAACAGCCGAATCGGTAGTTTCTAGCGAGTCAGCCCCGAGCGACGCGCAGAAGCGCACTAGGGTGGCTTGCTGGAAATGTGTTAGCAGTTAATCACCTTATCCCTCGTCTCCTTCCTCCTTCTCTAATTACTCACACTGATCTAGCCTGCTCGCGTGTCGGATCCGGCCGACGGGACCCCCTGCCGCCGCAGTCGTAGCGCTCACTGCGTGCGAGGCCGCCGAGGCACCCATCGCCGCCGCACTCGAGCTGCTCATGGCGCGGCGACTGGGAGCACGCGGGCGCTGCGGGCGTGAGGCGAGTTGCTGCGGCACGGTGCGGCGAAGGGCGACTGCACCGGCGCGACGGACGTGGGGCTAGCTACGACGTCGTTGACGGTGTCCCGTATTATGGCTGCTAACCTAGTCGGCACATGCTCCTTGGTTGGGCCGATGGGCCTTCATTCGTATGCAAGATAGACTCTGGAGGCAGTATGCAGGAGGCGTGATTGAGACTACCTCCATCGAAGACTTGTCGTATACTCCAAGATTTCTCCCGCCGCCTTGTGCCTAGATACCGAGCTTTTAACCCTAGATACCCTACCTGGCGTATATATAAGCCGTAGGATTTAGCCTGTAGAGGGAAGATTAACGCAATATCATTCACCTAGCCCTAGAGTTAGACCACATCTTGCGATCTCGAGGTAGATCAACTATGTACTCGATACATCTCCATTAATATAAACAAGAGTAAGACGTAGGGTTTTACCTCCATCACGAGGGCCCGAACCTGGGTAAAACACTGTCTCTCTGTTCCTGTTACCATCCATCCAAGATCCACACCTCGGGACCCCCTACCCCGAGGTATGCCGTTTTTGACACTGACACTCGTGCTTTCATTGAGAGTTTTGTTGTGGGATCAACAGAAGGATCGATGGCTCGCTCGTAGATCAACTGCGGCAACGGTCGCAGGAGCATTTATGCCCCCGGTCAGCTTTTCGTGTTCGGCAGCATAATCTTCTGCATTGACTCGACAGGCCACCTGGCTTCCGTCGAAAACTATGCCCCAGGTCGGATCGTGACCTTCGGTGGCCTCGAACACACCGCACATTCCCACGGCGAACTCGTCCTGTCAGGCTGGGCGATCGATCGGATTGAGAATCAACCCGGCTCCGGAGGATCGACTCCAAAACCGATCTCTGCCGAGGACGTCGGGCCAAGACCTGTGGTGTCGTCTGAGACCCCCGGCGTAATAACTATGGACAATCCTCTTTCGATATCCGGTCTGGACGTAGATCTGGATCCCGCCTCTGAAATTGCGTCAGGCTTAGAGCCGACCTGGCGCAAGATCTAGAATCACCTTCGGATCCCCTTCACGCCGAAAGCATGTCAAGTTATATGCCGGGCCCACTTCGGGTCAGCCCCACTTATAGCCAAGCAATAAATTCCAAAGAGCTGTCTCACCTCAATGAGATGCTTGACTGTATCCGGAGCATGTCTATCTCAGACGGCAAGGCTTCGGTTTATGATCAAATCAGACTTAAAGCCGACGATCGAGAAATTTACATCCCACCTATCGTGGGGTTAACATGGCAGATGCCCTAGTGAAAGGACTTAGGTGTGAGGTCGTCGCTACAGTGACTAGCTTGAAGGGGTTCAGCGGGACGAAAGACACGAGTTTACCCAGGTTCGGCCCCTCTAGATTGAGGTAAAAGCCTACGCCCTGCTTTGAGTTGTATTGCTTGAGTATCGATTACAAGGGAGTGGATTTGCTTAACCTAGCTATCGATTGATTATAAACTAGTGCATGAACGACACACATAAATGCTCATGATCAATTGAAGATACAAAATTGTCATATAATAACAACCATCCTGGCGCGCAATGGGTGACGACACAACACCGCATTAAGGGTGCAAGACCAAGTGCAGATTCAGAAATTTACAGTAACCATCTTCAAAACAGACATAACTCAAAATGCACATAACTAAAATACTCCCGTAGCATGCAACGGACAACATGTCACTAAACGAAGGACTAATTGAATTGAAAGGTACAGAACATCATACCGACAAAATGAAGGAGCAACTAAAAAGATACAGACAGGGCACCGACAAAACTTTGCGCGCGATCAGCGAAACGGACAGGGCTGGCTTGACGCAGGGCTAGGGAATCCGGTGTAACTGACGGAAACTGATCTTTTTCTGCAGAATTCCTTCAGCACAGCATAACACATCGGGAGCCGGAGCATCAGTTGAACCGAGCCCGGAGCTACCGCGGAAACAAACAGCTAGAACTACTCTTCGGCGCAGCAAGGAATTGCCTTCGTTTTGGGGAAAACGACGATTTTTCGTTCAGAGTGGAGCAGAGCAGCGGCGGCGGGTCGGGCGTGCTGGCTTCGAGGAGGCTGGTCCGGGATTACTAAGCAACCAGCCGCCGGAGGAGCGGAAGGTGCCCGTACCTTGGAGACAAATGCCTGAAATTCAGGGGCGCCGCCGCTGAAGCCCTAGGGCGCGGAGGGGGGTGCTCGACGGCGGCTCGGGGCTGGACTAGTGGCGTGGGAAGGGAGAGACGGAGGGAGGGGAGGAACAAGGTTATACCGACGGACGGGACGGAGAGGAGACACGGCGGAGGGGAGGGAGGATGATCTAGATTCCCGGGGACATTTCTCCTCGGGTGTCTTGGGCCATGGATTTTTTTTGATTGATTCAAGGGAACCTACCCAACCCTAGATTAATCTAGGGGGAGTTCTTCACCCAACCCAAGGGTGTGGTTAGGTTCTAACCATGGTTGGGTTAGGTGTGGTGGGTGGGGGTTGGGTGGGTAGGGTAGGGTAGGGTAGGGTAGGGTGGAACTCTAGAAAACTTCGATGTTAAGTAAGGCGTCTCCGGCAGTCCCCTCGGAACAGGTCTGAAGACACCTTTTGGGGGATATGGCCGAAAAGGAGGTATGGTGGACTCCAAAAGTGTGAGGCACACATTTTTAAGCAAAAAGTGGGAGGCACATATTTTTTAAGCAAAAAGTGGGAGGCACACATTTTTTGAGCAAAAAGTGGGAGGCACACATGACACATTCACACATCCCTCCTCACAGCTATACCTGGACATGGGATACCCGACCCGTCCCGATCTTGCCTGTGGGTCGGGCATGGTCCTGAGTTTTAAGCCGAAGGACACGTTGGACCGGGCCTGGGCTTGTGTTCTTTACGTTTTAGGGAAGGGGTCCGACCCAAGGCCCATCGGGCTTTTTCAGTGACAGGCGAGGCTTGGGCCTGAAAAGTAGGCCCGGTCCTAGGCCTAGGTTTTCTGCCTCGGGCTTTGATGGCCCTGGCCCGACGGATGGCCAGGTATACTCACAGCCCATTTCCATGGGCGTTCTTTGGACCTCCAAAAACTGACCCAAGAATTCCAGCCCTGCGTGGGTCACCAAGCCTCCTTGTTTGCCCTTCGCGGACCTCCCGCATTCCGCGCTCTCCTTCACCCCCAGTACCTGAGTCATCCATTTCGGTGACGTAGGGCCTCGTGTCATCTTCCCCTGCTTTGCCATGTGTTGTCGCCTCCATGCCTACATTGTTGTATCTGCTTCCGAGCCACCACGCTCGTATGCGCCACCATGTTGCAACTATATGGCACCATTTTGAATGTGATCGCAACAAAAAAAAGAAGATTTTTTGTTGACTGTGCACGATGATAGAATGTACTTCCTCCGTCTTATAATATAAAATTATTTTTCATGTTGTATTAGCTTGATAAATGGTCTTATATTGTGTAACGAAGGGAGTAGTGTATAATTATCAATTAAGAAGAAGGAAATGAAGACGAGCTACATAATAACCCCCCTCGAAGGAAAGGAAAAAAAGAGCTACGATCGGGCCTAGCTACGTGCCGATGCAACCAGAACTGAAAAAAATAAATCGAACAGTGAATGAACTAGTATAAATGGATCGCAGTATACGTATATGAACGAACTCGTGTGCACGTACCGTCGCAAAGAAAAAGAAAAATCGCCTGTTACGTAGCGCGCACGGCCAGCCCTGAATGAACTAATAAAAAAACTGGTTGGAGTGTGGTGAGGCCCGCTGGGCCACGTAGACGTGCGGATCCGCGCCGTACGCTCGAACCGACCTAGTCCTTGGACGGAGGAGATGCAGATGGTAACGCTCGCGGCTGTCCACCCTGGCAACAGCGTGCCATCCCGTCTGGCAACAGCTTTTTAATGGAACTTTCGTTTTAGCTGGTCGCGACCAAGAAACCACCGGTTTTGCTTGGTGGGCTGGGAATGCTAGACTTATCAATTTGTCCGGTAAACTGCTTGGAGCTCATATAGCCCATGCCGGATTAGTCGTATTCTGGGCTGAAGCAATGAACCTATTTGAAGTGGCCCATTTCGTACCATAAGGGGGGGGGGGGGGGGGGGGGGGGGGGGGGGGGGGGGGGGGGGGGGAAGTTCTAGATACTTTTCCGTACTTTGTATCTGGCGTACTTCACCTAATTTCCTCCGCTTTCCTTACCTTCTCAGTTCGAAATACTACAACTCGCCCTACACATCCCAGGGTTCTTACAAGGACTACACACCCCAAGGAACTACCATAAGACTAGACCTAAAACAACCATCTTTCAGATGTACACTCGCTGAGTTACGAAGAACCGCGGCATACCACCACAGATCATGCAAGATCGCAGAATATGAGGCTAGATATGGACAACGAACTTCAAGAGATGAAACGACCGACATGTTGGAAACTATATACCAGATAACTGCAAAAGAAAGCTGAAGGTAAAACGAAAGATCTTAGAAGAAGAAGCCGCACGGGAAATCAGCCACTGGTTTAAGGATTCGAGGCGTCAATACGTGTGAAACTCGGACTTGCCACCTGATATTAATGGAAGCCATGAATCAATGGAAGGGGGCAAACCTGACGCTAAATGCTACTCCCTCATTTCCGGTTTATAGGGTTCAATTCAAAAATCTCACCAACCAAGGTAGATGATGAGTGGGGGAATATTTTTTGTAATTTGCAAAAGCACCCAATTAATGCTTTTGTTTTTCTCAAAAAATTATGTTTACCAATGTATTAATTACAATGCATGAATGCATAAAGTACATGCATTGGTCAATTTTCTCTTAATACTTGTATGCAATTATTTAATGCATTTTGGAATCTGAACTTGTGATGGGGAACAACCAAATTGAGCCTTATAAAATAGAAAAACTAAGATTTTGAGATGAAACCTATAAACCGGAAAGGAGGGAGTAAGCATTAGGGGGGGGGGACACTAACTCTTGGCATTTAATGTAATTTTGAAGAGTATATGTATAATTTTCTAAATCTTGGAGGGGGCCACTGCCCCCCCCCCCCTCCCCGCTCTCACTGGTGATTGATTTCCTCGTCTTCGTGCTCCTCAACATCGTGAACCTCTGCTTCGCCTGTTACGCCGACAGAAGTCGCCGCCGTGCTCGAGACACAAAGGCGTCCCAAAACACCTGAGCACACCCATCCGTGGAGGTTTTTGCCCACAGACCACCACCGCCTCGATGGCGGTCCATATGCCGGCCAGGGCAGCACCAACAGCACACATATGCGCCGGAAAACACTGCAAACAAGACGGTCTTCTATCTGCAGCTGGTTTCCATGATTGCCGCAATGACGGGCGCAACAACATCGATTGTAGGGGCGGTTGGAGCTTACAAGAAGAAGGCTCAACTCTGATCAGCAAGCAGGAGAAAGAGACTCCGACATGGGCAAGGAGGGGTGATAAATAAGATTTAGACGGCGATGTTGCTCAGGTGTACTCTATCTTGTACGTCGGGTAGCTCACTACTACGACGATATAATCTAATGTATACCTTTTTTTTGCGAAATATAATGTAATGTACACATAGCAATGTACGTATAGATTAGAAGTGGTAAAATAAAATTTGGAAATAAGCTTTCCCAACAGGAAATAGAAATGTTTTTTTAAAAAACACAGACGCAAGCACTCATACATACGCGCATATTTGCTCGTTATTATTAGGAATGCATGCATACATACGTACAATACAACAACGCAATGCATATACACATATAGAAAGAGAAAACATATACCCCGCAAAAAAGAAAAGAAAGAGAAAACATATAGGAGTACATACATAAGAAAAACTTGGAAAGGTTAATTTTAAGTCGGTTGGGCCACAAAGGATCCGCCCGGGACTTCCTATGTCGGTTGCAACGGACGCGCCACGCCATATAAACGATCGATCGATCCACCCAACCCAACCCAACCCAACCCGTCATCGTCTCCACCAATCCAATCCCCCATCTTGATCCGATCCGATCTCCACACCCTAGCCAGCAAGCTAAACCCATGGCTCCTCCCGGCGCCGCGCTCCTCGGCCCGCCGCAGGCCATCGTCGACACCGAGATGGCCGACCGCAAGCCCGCGGCCAAGAAGCCCACGCCCACCAAGCAGCCCAAGCCGAAGCGCGCGCCCCGCGGGTACTCCTCCGACTCCTCCTCCTCCTCGACATCATCGGACGACGACGAGCCCCAGCGCAAGCTGGCGGCCCCGGCGGCGACGGGACGCGCGCTGGCGTACGCCTCTTCGGGCGACCCCTGCGTCGACTTCTTCTTCCAGGTCGTGCCCGGCGCGACCGCGGCCGCCGACGTGGCCGCGCTGCTCGGCGTCGCGTGGGCCGCCGACGCGCGCACGGCGCTGCGCCTCGTGTGCCACCTCCGCGGCGTCCGCGGCCTCGGCAAGGCCGACCGCGAGGGCTTCTACGCCGCCGCGCTCTGGATGCACGCCAACCACCCGCGCACGCTCGCCGCCAACCTCGGCGGCTTCGCCCGCTTCGGCTGCCTCAAGGACCTCCCCGAGATCCTCTACCGCGTCCTCCACGGCCCCCGCGACGAGCGCAAGGACCAGGACGACGTCGCCGCGGCCGCCATCCAGTACCGCCGCGGCGGCCCCGGGGGCAAGGGCGGCAAGCGGCGCTGCGTCGGCGGCGGCAGGGCCGCCGCCGCGGAGGCCGCCAAGGCCCGGCGCGAGAAGGAGGCGGAGCACGCGCAGGCCGTGCTCGCGCGCTACGACTCTGACGAGGCCTTCCGCAAGCTCTACGACGGCGTCGCCGACCTCTTCGCCGGGCTGCTCAAGTCGGACCTTGAGCACCTGCGCGAGGGCGAGACGTCCAAGATCGGGCTCGCCGCCAAGTGGTGCCCGTCGCTCCGCTCGTCGTACGACCGCGCCACGCTGCTCTGCGAGGCCATCGCGCGCCGCGTCTTCCCGCGCGACTCGAGCCCCGAGTACCTCGCCATCCCCGACAAGCACTACGCCTACCGCGTCCGCAGCCGCCTCCGCCGCGAGGTGCAGGTGCCGCTCCGCAAGGTGCTCGAGCTCCCCGAGGTCTACATGAGCGCCCGCAAGTGGGACGAGCTGCCCTACGCGCGCGTCGCCTCCACGGCCATGCGCCAGTACAAGGAGGCGTTCGAGAAGCACGACAAGGAGGGCGTGGCTGGCTTCTACGACGAGGTGCGCGCCGGGCTGTCCAAGATCCCCGCCGACGCGGTGCTGCCGCACGTGGTCGTCGCCGCCGCGCTCAAGGGCGAGCACGACGAGTCGGCGGAGCTCCAGTGGCGCCGCATGGTGTCGTCCCTGGCGTCCGAGGGCCGCCTCACCAACTGCATCGCCATGTGCGCGCTCTCGGGCACGTCGGACAAGCCGCCCGCCGCTGCCGCCATCGCGCTGGGGCTGCTCATCTCGGAGCTGAGCCAGGAGCCCTGGAAGGGGCGCGTCATCACCTTCGACGCCACCCACCATCTGCACAAGGTGCGCGGCGGGTCGCTGGTGGAGAAGCTCCGGCCGCTGGCCGCCGTGACCCCGCAGCGCGGCGCCAACCTGCAGGCGGTGTTCAACAAGATCCTGAACGTGGCGGTGGTGGGCGCGCTGGCCAAGGACCAGATGGTGCGGCGCGTCTTCGTGCTGAGCGACATGGAGTTCGACGGGTGGACGGGCGGCGAGGCGTGGGTGTCGGAGCACGAGGCCATCCGCAAGCGGTTCGCGGCCGAGGGCTTCGCGGCGCCGGAGGTGGTGTTCTGGAACGTGGGCACGTCCAAGGCGGCGTCGCCGGTGGTGGCCGCGCAGGCGGGCGTGGCGCTGGTGAGCGGCTACTCGAAGAACCTGGTGCGCCTCTTCCTGGAGGCCGACGGCGTGCTCACCCCCTCGGCCATCATGGCCGACGCCATCTCCGGGCCCGAGTACGACGCCCTCGAGGTGCTCGACTGAGTGCACGTCGATTCTTGGATCCCCAGCCCAGCCTGATCGTCAGTCCGTCCATCCATCCATCGATTTAGTTTGGTTTTTCGTCCCGTCCATTCGATTTAGTTTCCTACTGCGTACTTTGCGCCTGAAATTGTGACCCTTAGGAAGAAAAGACGTGTGTTCTGAATCTTGGAATTCTGAATCAAGTGCATGCAGTGCCAGTTTATCTGAACGATGGTGAATTTTAAAATTCGCAAGCAGTTTTCAAATTTGCAAACATTTTTTGTCGTACATTTCTTTGAATCCATGATTTTCATGAACATTCTTTGAAAAGGTGAATAATTTTTGAATTCATTCAAATTCATGAACTTATTTTGAACTCGTAAACATTTCCAAATTGGCTTTCATTTTTTGAATTCATATTTAATTTTAATATCGTAAGCATTTTTTAAAACTCGTGAATTTCCTTTCTAATTCACGAACTTTTTTGAATTCAGGAACCATTTTTTTAATTCATGAAGAATTTTGAATTCACAAACATCCATCACGAGGACGCTGGTGGTCGTTCTGAGGGACCCATAGCACCGCCTATGTGCGGTACCTACCATTTAGCCTACAAGTGGCGCAGCAGGCGGTAAATAGGATTTGTGCGCTATGGCAGGGATCTACATAGTCGCAACCATGCTTTAGCCTTCAAATCTAGCGCCAGGTCCTCCAGGACAATAAGATATTGAGCAAGAGAGGTGCCACCAAGTGTGGTTGCAAGTCTAGAAAGGTCAATGCTGATGTGTGCCGTGGGGTGAACTAGAAATGGAAGTTGTAACAGGCTAGCTACGTTTTACGATGTTGGGACACGAATAGATGGTAGCTCGGTCCATGCCTGTAGTAGAGTTGACTCATTCTTTTCGTCAAGCCTGGTTTGGAAGCATGTCGCGCAGGCGCAGATATGGTTGAGTTGAGGTGGCGATTGTGTTGAGCATGTCACTCAATGATTGTGTTGCGTCGAGGTGGCATCATTGAGTGACATGAGAGGATCTTCATTGTCAGTGTGGTTGTCACTGAGATCAGTGGTTGAGGGGGTGGCTAAGGCAGGCTGGTGGGGAAGGGTAGG
Source organism: Triticum urartu (assembly GCF_003073215.2). Taxonomy (NCBI): domain Eukaryota; kingdom Viridiplantae; phylum Streptophyta; class Magnoliopsida; order Poales; family Poaceae; genus Triticum; species Triticum urartu. The sequence goes on from NC_053024.1 coordinate 742,881,440, forward strand.
AGAGACATAATCGTCCCCGGGGACAACTCCTAAATTTGGCAAACTCATATTAGGATAGAACTGGATAGATATACTGAAATTAAATGGTTGCCAGTTTAAAGATAGAACCCATTTATACAAATTAAGAGCGGTGATATAGTCCGATTTCTTTAGATCATATTTAATTAACATGGGAGTAAATCTTCTCTAGCTACAAGTCTATATAAAGATAACATCGTGATGTATCCTCGTGGAAATCCAAGCAGAAACAAAAAGAAGACGTTTGTGTGTCATCTTATGGAGGGGAAACCTATTCTAGTTTGCCTTATGGTACTTTTCCTGCTAGTAAATTCAATCCATGCTGGTACGAAATCGATCTCCCTATCCCTCTTTATGTTTCATTTCTCCTGCCAACCAAAGTAGAATAATATTGTGATCTAAACTGCACAAATTTCATTCCAACTATCTCAAATCCTTGCCCACAGAGAACTGTAAGACGCACATTGCATATTCGGGCACATCATGCGATGAATTAACTTGTCGCCTAGCCTGCCAGCATGACGGGGGAGGTCGCCTCACAAATGGTAATTGTGTGGTTGTCAACGTTTCCGTTCAGGAATGTAACTGTGCCATATGTGACTAGAGATGCACTATGTTCTCATGTCAAACAACAGATAATGTTGTGATCCATAATAAAATTTTCATGTGACATGTATGTGTGATTTTTTTTTTGCGGGGGATGTGAGAATGTATTTTGATCACTAATTTTGGCGGAACGTGAACTCCATCCGTCCCAAAATTCTTGTCTTGAATTTGTCTAAATATGGATGTATCAAATCACATTTTAGTATCAGATACATCCGTATTTAGACAAATTTAAGACAAGAATACTATTTAACGGTGCCACATCACCCCAGCCTATGAGAGGCCACCACCTACCTATGTACCATGAGAATCTGAGTCCATGAATCTAAATAAAAGGAAAAAAAGTATGTGGTCGTGTATTCTTGTCTGCACATATTTCCCGTGCGTAGATTCACACAACACTAGCGGGGAGACAGAGAAGGGGCGACTACAACTGATAGGACATTTTTATATACGGGTTTAATATTTTTAAAATACATAATCTACTTTTGTTTTTGACTTATGTTTTTAATTGATTACTTTTATTTCATATACGCTGTACATTTTTCATGAACACCAGGAACATTTTTTTATACACGTTTAACATTCCATAAGTTTTTCGTACACATCGTAGTATTTTGTATATATTTTACGTAATATAACAAACATTTTTCGGCAGCCTGGCGAGCGCCTGATGGGCCAGTCCAGGTGTGCGCGAGGCCTGTGGCGACTGCCTTACTTTTTTTCTGGGTTTTTTTCACGTTTTATGTTTTTGTTTTTGGCTTTCTTTTACTAAGTTTATTCATACTTGCAAATATTCTTAATATATATTGAAAAAACTTTACATGAAACATTTAAAAAATCAAGCATTTTAATTTTTTAAATATGTACAGATCTATTTAATTCTTTTGTATACGAAAATTTATACAAGAAAATACGATGTGTATGAAAAAAGTTGATCATGTATTTAAAAATGTTAATCAAGAATTTTAAGAAAATGTTAATTAAGTATTTAATTTTTTTAATAACTATTTGAAAAATGTTAATCAAACACTTCAGAAAAAATATGTACAGAAAAAAAGTTGGTAGATCCTATTTGGCGCATAAGCGCCCATCCGCAAACTGGCGCCTGAAATGCGCGGCTAGTTGGCTCGGCCCATCTTCACCTTCCTTTCTATTGTATCTATATCTATATTAATATAAAAAGACCTAAAGGGTCAGATCCAACTGATCTCGGCCATCAAACTAAGCCGATCCAACGACCTAGATTGCTTCAATGGCGAGGATTCAACGTGTTTAACGTGCAATTAATATTATACAAATTATTGCACTAATTATAGAATTAACACACAAATAATAACATACCTAATATATCCGTGTGCCATTAATAAATTGCCTAAATATTAACGTGCGTTGCACGTGCACATTTGCTAGTAAACCAAGAAAATGAATGTGTGCACGTGCGGCCAAAGACCTCCCGGTCGTTCAATTCCTGCATTAAGAGCATCTCTAACAAACTTCGTATAACGCGTGAACCGTCATAATTCCGGCGAGTTTACGGGCTCGGCCCAATTTTCTGGGAAAAACAGAGCCCGTATGCTCGTCCGGCCCGTAAAATTTTTACCACGGCCCGCAAACCTTACCCCTAAAACCGTATAACTACGGGTTTGCAGCGCACATATGGGTCGAAACCCTATTCCACCGCCGCAGCCCGTCGCTGCGTTTCCCCGCGATTCCCCACTTCCTCCGTCGCATTTCTCGCCACCGGTAAGCCCAATTCCGCCGACCCCGAGCGCGAGCGGTGTGTCCGCGCGGACGGCGCGAGGAAGCGTGCAGCCAGGAAGTGGACCAACCAAGGCCTCCAACCGCCGGCAAGGCTCCTTCGTCGTGAGACGGAGGCGTACGACCGCCGGTACGGGAGGCGCCCTCCTCGGCCGTGGGCTCGTCCTCTACCGCGTGGCTCACCTCTGGCAAGGGGGCCCTTCCGACACGGTGCTTCTCCCCGTGAAGAGGGAGCCGGAGGAGGGCGAGATCCCGCGCCGAGGTATCATCGGTCCCGAATATTACGTCGGCGATGATCTCGTGGCGGTCGTGGCCGTGATTGCCACACGGAGCTTGCAAGAGTAGGAGGAGCGCCGCCGCCACGACGAGGAGATCCAAGAGCTCCTTTTCAAGCAGGCGGGCGTGGCCAACCTCGTCGCGAAGGACAACGACAATGAGTGGCGGTGCGTCCGCGAGGAGCAGAAGAAAATGTACATAGACCTCGTCAGCTCCACGAGGAGGACTGACCAAAGACTGAGCTCCTCCACCGCGTCGGCCTTGCCGTTGCGAGCTCGTCCATTTTGGTACCCGCCACAAGCCCGCAAATATTATTAATGTATTTTAAAAATTGTAAATATGTACAAAAAAAGTGTTTTTATGTGTACGAAAATATATACAGGAATTACAATGTGTATGAAAAAATGTTGAACGTTTATATAAATTGTTGAGTGTATACAAGAAATGTACATTGTGTGTGAAAAAATGTTCATTGCTACTAGAAATGTTTTCACTGTGTATTGAAAAATGTTGACCATGTTATGAAAGTATTAATAATCTTGTATTTGAAAAATATTAAACATGTATATAATTTTTTTAGATATAAAAAAGTATAATGTGTATGGATTTTTAAACATAATTTTTTTGGACAAATATTAATCATCTATTAAAATATTTAAACATGTATATCCTGATATACAAGCTGGTGTCGCCGTAAGCAAGATATAGGTCTCGCATGTAGCTTAGACTGTTTGGGTTCTCATTCACATCCCATCTTCGGGACATTCGTTCTCTCCCGGGCTCAGCCACATCCACGCCACAACATCTGGGCTCACAACCACCCGCCTGTAGCCCTTTTTTCCGAGCTCAGTACTCCGTATATCGCCTGTACTCCGTAAACATGTTAAATGTGTATAAAGAAAATGTTTCTCCTGTATATGAAAATGTATACATTGTGTATGAAAAAGAGCTAATCATGTATTTAAAAAACACAAATCAACTATTTGAAAATTGTTAATCAACAAGTATTTCAAAAATATTACTAAGGTATTTGAAAAACTGTAAATATGTACAGAAAAGGTGTTTTTATGTATACGAAAATATATACAGGAATTACAATGTGTATGAAAAAATGTTGAACGTTTATATAAATTGTTGAATGTATACAATAAATGTACATTGTGTGTGAAAAAATGTTCATTGCCACTAGAAATTTTTTCACTGTGTATTGAAAAATGTTGACCATGTTATCAAACTATTAATAATCTTGTATTTAAAAAATATTAAACATGTATATAAAAATGTGTTAGATATAAAAAATTATAATGTGTATGGATTTTTAAACATAATTGTTTTTGGACAAATATTAATCATTTATTAAAAATTTAAACGTGTATATACTGATATACAAGCTGGTGTCACCATAAGCAAGATATAGGTCTCGCACGTAGGTTAGACGGTTTGGGTTCTCATTCACATCCCATCTTCGGGACATTCATTCTCTCCCGGGCTCAGCCACACCCACGCCACAACATCTGGGCTCACAACCACCAGCCTGTAGCCCTTTTTTTCCGAATTCAGTACCCTTTTCTGACAAATATTAATCATCTATTGAAAAGAAATGTTTACAGATTCAAAAATGCTCTGACGCACCTTTCGCTCAAAAAAAGAAACATCTGACACACCTGCCTAATATATGGCCAACCGTATTTGGCCCATGGGTTGCTGGTTAGCGATCACGTGCGCACCCCTTTTATTTTTCTTTGGCTTTTTTCATTTTTCCTTCTATCCATTCTTCATTCATTTTCGTTTTTTCTTTCCTTTCCTTTTTCATTTTGTCCTGTTCATGTTTTATTTGTTTTTCAATTTTTTTTCTTCTTCTTCATTTTTTAAACATCATTTTCAACTTTTTTGAACATTTCTTCTAAAATAGTTAACTTTTTTCGGATTCTTAACCAGAATGTTTAGATTTTTAACATATTTCAAATTCGTGTTTTCTTTTTCCTAAATTTGTGAATTAGAGAACGTATTTTTCGGGGAATGGTTTCTAAAATTCGTGAACGTTTTGTGAACCTATTTTGTTTGGCGATCATTTTTTTATAATGAATGAACCGTTTTTCAAATTCAAGAACAGTTTTTAAATCGATGAACTACTTTTCTAGCTCACGAACATTTCTTTATTTTGGTGAACATTTTGAATACAATTCATGAACGTTTTTGAATCTGTGAACATTTCTTTTCAATTCCCGATTTTTTTTCAAAATTGCAAACATTTGTGGCATTCTTGACCATTTTTAATACTGAGAATTATTTTTGAATTCTTGAAAATTTTTAATCCTGAGAATTAGTCCTGTGAACATTTTTTGAACTCGCGAGCATTGTTGAAATTTGAGAACATTTTTTGAAACTCATGAATAGTTTTTTTTTGAAATTTGATGTTTGTTAAGAAATTGAAATTCATAACCATTTTTAAATCACCAACAAATTTATAGAAGCAAAATAAAAAACAATAAAAAGAAGTGGAAAAAATGGAGGCGCTCCGCCGCCAATATGGGTCGGCCCAAAAGGACACGCTGGGGGAGCGCGCGCCCGGTTGCTACCCAGCGACCTGCACACGAAATAGGAACTCTTAACCCCATCCCAACACATCCACACCAGCGACCGAGATATCAGGTGTAGATGAACCCGAGCATCGAATTACCCTTTAGTTAATTATTAGTACTATGTGAGGAAGAAAGAAAATAAAGAGTGGTGGCTGTGGTTTCAAATGTCTCGAGTCTATTCGGCTTCCGAATGTCTCGGATCTTCTTCGCACTACAATATACATGATTTTGATTCCTGAGTCGATGTCGACCAACAGTGGCCTGATAGACGAAGCTGTACAAATCCCTCTCTCACTCCAAGTCTTATTCCACATATTCTCCTTCAAGCTATATATCAGAGTTTTTGACTTGCTTAGGGCATCTCCAACGATGACCAACAAATTTTCTTCAAGATATATTTTTTGTATAAATTTTCATATACATATGAAGGAAAACATTCTATACACATTTAACATTTTTCGAGTACTTGATTAATAGTTTTTATTTTATATATATATATATATTTGTGTGTGTGTGCATGTGTGTATAAAGAATATTTGAAAGTATTAACAAAAGTAAAAAAAAGAAAAAAAACCTAGAAAATGTAAAAAGGAACACAGAAAATAAAAATATTGACGTTGTGGTCTCACACGCTCCTGGGCCTGTCCAAGTTTCTACAGTAAGGGGCCGTCCCATTTTTTAATTTTTTTAATAGATGATCAACATTTTTTAAAATGTAGTGCATTTAAGTTCGATTATTTAGTACATTTTTTTACATTTATTGTATACATAAGGAACCTTATTGTGCATATTTAACATGTTTGAAATAGATGATTTTTTTTATTTTTTGTATTTGATGGCTACTTTTTTCATATGCATTTTACATTTTTGGTATATATTGCGGACATTGTTTTATACACGGTACTAGGTTGCCTCTCATCAATTGCCTGCCCAAATGGGCCGGCCCAAAAGGCGGGAATCACAGGCCAGTGCCTTGTTTTGTTTCTTTTCTTTCTTCATGTTTTTCGTTTTCGTGTTTTGCTTTCTCCTTTTTATTTTTGTTTAAACTTACGAATATTTGAAATTTTATATTACAAGGAAAACTTTACATCTAAAATTTGAAAACATGTTAAATAAACATTTGAAAAATGTTTAATGTGTACAGAGAAAATGTTTCTCATGTACACAAAAAATATATACAATGTGTATGAAAAAAGTTGGTCATGTATTTTATTTTTTAATAAAGAATTCAAAAATAAGCAAGAATTTTTAAAAATCTACACCAAGCATTAGAAAAATGTTAATTGTGCATAGAGAAAAGTTTGTCACATATACAAATAATATATCCAAAATACAATGTGTATGAAAAAATGTTGATCTTGTATTTATTTTTTGTAAACGTGTATATAGAATTGTTCCTGGTGTATACAAATAATTTACATTGTGTGACAAAATTTTTATTGCATTATAAAATATTTTCCATGTGTTGAAATTGTTAACCATATATTAAAAAAATTAATATTGTATTTTAAATATATTAGCATATATACAAAAAATGAACTAGATATATAACAGAAATGTACAGTGTGTACAAAAAAATGCGACATAAAAAATAGCTTTCAAAAAAGGTAATCATGTATTTAAAAAATAATAAATGTGTACGTAAAATATGTGTCTGATGTATACGACAAATGTAGAATGTGTACAAAAAAAGGTTAGCATTGTTTTGACAAATGCTTTTTTTTATTGACTCATAATGCAGTATCAAGCGATACAAACACAATGAGCACACACCGGGCCCCTGCATAACAAGGATGGATACAACCAACATTACGCACACACACAAAGATCACACTGGCAAAAAGCAAAGTCATATAAGACCAAAGCATGCCTAGGCGAAGAAAAAGCAAAAAGGACCCGAAGATCAAAACAACGATCGATGATGTACAACAACGATCATCGACACCAATCATATTTTGACAACATAATGACTACGATAAAGGTTCTCCAGAACCAACACCTTCAAGAAGGAAAACGACACACATACGCCGCCGTCGTCAGATCCACCATCGAAGGCCAGATCATGGGTTTTCACCTTGAAGATCCAATCCGAACAAACTCCAAGCAATGCCTAGGATCTTCATCCCGGAGCTTGAGACCGGGCACTTGGGAAGCACCGCCTAATCAAAGTCATCCTATGTTATCTTGTCCATTTTCCACGATCCCAACAACCCGAGGGAGGAAACTCACACACACATCCAAATCCCGAGTTTGGGACACTCGGCATACCTGTGCCGTCCTCACAAGTGGCAGTAGATGACCAATCTGCATGAGACAACATCACCACATGCAGCCACTTCATCATCATCGTAGCATGTAGCTGCAGATTAGCAGCAGATTACGCCCGGAGAGGAGACATGTGTTGAACAAAAACGAAACCGATGAAAATCGACAAAGGAACAAAGGAAAACAAATAAACCTATTAGAAACCAGAGAAGAAAAACAAAGGAAACCCAAAAATAAAATGAAAACTGAAGAAAACCAATGAAAAAGCGCACGGACCCAAAATCAAAATCCAAAAAATGAAAGAAGGAAAACAAGTGCACGTACCAAAACGATGGACGCACGTACACTTTGAACAGAAACTACATGCATATACTGGGTACGTGCGTAGGTAGTGTGTCCAAGGAAATTTGTGTAGTTAGATCCTGAGCCTACGTGCGGGTTGCTGCAGAAATTTTGGAGAGACACGGGCGACTGATCGGGTGAGATATTAGAACTTGGTTGTGCACCTTCCGCTCACCTTCGGGCCCAGTCCTGTAAGCACAACACACATGGAAAAATATTTAGGGACATGAGGTTTAGGGACATGAGGGCTTTTAACCAAGCCTTGTTAGCAAAACGAGCGTGGCGATTGCTGGATGCGCCGGAGAGCCTTTGTGCACAATTACTAAAGGCAAAATATCACCCTTCTGGACATTTATTGGACACGGTATTCTCAAGCAATGGTTCTTCAGTTTGGAGAGGTATATTGCATGGTCTCGATTTGCTCAAGAAAGGTGTCATTTGGAGGGTGGGGAACGGTGCTGATATCCGCACTTGGAGGGATCCTTGGATCCCCCGTCCCTCGACGTTCCGCCCTATCTCATCGAAGGGCAATTGCCGCCTGGCTGATTTTATTGATGAAAACGGTGCTTAGCGTGTGGACCGCCTTCGTGAATTTTAATACATAGTAAAAATCAGAACATCGCCCCATCAGCGTGGTGATTTCTTGTCCTGGTTTTCGGAGAAATGCGGAGTATTCACGGTGAAGAGTGCTTATAAGCTAGCCACATGTGATCACAATGCGGCCTTTGCAAATGGCTCTTCCAGCTCAAACCCGGAGGGGAATCGTTCATTATGGAACCGAGTTTGGTCGCCAACGTGCCTCAGAAGATGAAGATTACAACTTGGAGAGTGGTCACCAGTACGCTGGCTACTCAACAGTGCAGAACTATAGGCATTTGGCCACATGTTCGCTGTGTCCTCTCTGTGGGGTGAAAGAGGAGAGTACCTTTCATGCCTTGATTGCTTGCACTCAGGCAAGGATCTTGTGGATCAACATGCGCAGGAGATGGGCGCTTTCCACCGACGACCTTCTCATTGATAATGGGAAGGAATGGCTAATGCTCCTTCTAAGCTCCTGTTCAGAGGTGGTCGGAGATATGGTTATTATGCTGGCGTATATGGCAGATAAGTAATGACATCTACCACGACAAGGAAGCCCCACCCGTTTGCTTCGGTTGAGTTCTTGGACAGTTACTACCAATCAATCAACCTAGCAGGCAAGTTTCCAGTTAAGGATATTGTCAAAGGGAAAATGCCTTCGGTGCCCCTTGTGGTGCCGCCCCTGTTCTGCCTGGGCCGGCACCGGCGCAGGGTACGGTGGCCCTGTCCGTCGACAGTTCGTACCAACCGGAGGATGGCACCGTGGCGGCCGGGATGATCCTAAGGAATAGCGAATGGGTGTGATCTTATTTGCGGCATACCGATACATTTTCCATTGCAATGATCCACTAGAGGCGGAACTACACTCGATGATGCAAGGTATGGCTCTGGCCATTCAATACTCAAACTCTCCGGTGATGTTACAATCGAATTCCTCTGAAGTGTTATCATGCCTGTCCACGGATGCTCTGCGACGGTCAGCTTATGGCCAGTTATTCTTGGAGATTAAACACTTAGCTGGTAGTAGGGAGTTTGTACCTCAGAAACTTAGGCGTTCTTAGAATAGAGTTGCCGATCGTTTGGCGAACTATAGCCGATCGGAGCGAGCCACCGATGTAGTCTGGCTTCGCTCAGTACCACCTTGTATTGAGGACTTGTGGCCTCTCGACTGTAACTCTATGAACTTGCAATAAAACTCCCTTTACCCTCTCAAACACACACACACACACACACACACACACACACACGGCAACAATGGTTAGTAAACTCGTACACGGAAACCATACATGTCAGATCCAGTTCAGTACATCTATAGAGATCATAGTATCTACACGTAGTACTATTTTGAGTTTTTGACGTAACCTAGATTTAACGACTTCGAATCGTGCATATTACGGAGTAGCGATAGACTGCAGATATAGTAGGAGATATCGATTCACTTTAATTGGTATAGATAATGATTTCCAAATCCTTTTATTTAATTTGGTGAGTGAATAATATTTGCGCTCCTCATCGCGAATATGAAATATTTTCATATGGTCAGGTCACAACCATTTATTACTGCATATCATTTTTATAAAAAGATAACTTGGGGTTAGTGCACCTTGGGGTGTCGCCGTCTCTATTGATCGAGGCTAAATAGCCGGTGTTACAACAGCGCCATAGTTTACACAGGGCGCGTCGTGCGCGAGTGGAGAAGAACGTGGGGTTAGTGCATGAGCAGGTGCATGCATACGTGGGAGAAGAGAAGTTACAATCAACAGTAACGTATGGAGCAGTGATAAAGTGCAGATACAGTAGGAGAAATCTATTCATTATAATACGTGTATATTTTGATTGACAAATCCTTTTATTTTATTTGTGCAGAAATAATATTTGCGCTCCTCGTGAAGGATATGAAATATTTTCAAGTGGTTAGGTCACAACCATTTATTACTGCATATCTTCACAAAAATATTGACATTCAAATCCATTTATTACTGCGTATCTTTTCACAACCGTGTGTGACTTGAGGACAGTGATCTCAGATTATTCTCCTTTATGTAGGGGCATACTGTGTATATAAAAACTTCTGAATCATATGGTAGAACACAACACAATCAAGCACAAAATAAGAGCAAACCTCTCTATCAATAGAAATGGCCCTGTTAGCTAGTTCCACCCTCATAGCCATTACCCTCCTCATTGTCGTTCCCTCCTCTCTCGCCGATGCCAAATTCCTCTCCGAAGTATGCGACGGCATGAGAGACCATCCCGACTGCGTGGAGGTGCTCAGCTCTGACCCACGGAGCGTGAATGCGACCACCAGGGTAGAGCTCCAAAGCATCTCCCTGGACATCTGCACTGCTGCCGCCAGGGAAGGCGCAAAGACCAGCGAGGAAGAGAAGGCCAAGCACGAGCAGGAGCGCGATGAGAAACTGGGGTTGGCACTGGACATGTGCAGCAGCGAATACAACCAAGCCGGCCACACCCTCGAGAAGGCACGCACGGACTTTGGCAACCACGCTTACAACGAAGCGGCACGAAAGATCGGCGAGGCTAGCTTAGCCGCAGATAATTGCGAGAAGGCGTTTTATAATCAGGGGGCGAACAACGTCATGAAACAAATGAACAAGAAAATGGATGATCGGTGCGACATCTGCTGGCAGCTTATATTTTGATGTTGATAACAATATACATACAGGGGACTAATCATGTTTGTTAAGTATATCATAGATTTTTAGTCCATCTGGAAACAGTACATGTGTCTAGATCACGGACCCACTTTATTTGATATTGCTCAAGAACGGATAAACAAAGATATAAAGCGTATAATTTCTGTTTTGTTCTTGCATATTTGGATCAGGTTAGCCGTTAGGAATAGCAACTTGCTATTATCTGGTGGCCAATGCTATAGGATTTCTCTACAGGCCGCGTTTCGGAAAAAATGAACGCGGCAACTATTTTTCCTAACTATCAACTGCGTTCAGGCCCAGGTTGAACGTAGTTGATATCGTAGTACCGACAACGTTCAGCTTTAGCAAACATTGCAAGTACTTAGCACTCTGCAGCCTTGCCGGCCAGTAAGCCATGCACCAATCCACTAGTTCAACTAACCACCATGCACTGACTAATCACTAGCTATATGCACGGCCATGTCCATCACTTATATAGCCTATTCTCAACCCAGCCGTGTACAGCTAACAACTTGACTTGATCCTCTGCTAGAATGGCTCTAGCCACCACGACTGGACCAAAATCAACTGCTGGACTCACTCCAGTACACAACTGACTCAACTACTCGCCATCTCTAGACCAGTAACATGCAATGCACACATGCACGTACGCACATGTCAAGAGTACCTCTTAACATTTTTCCTCCTAATTTTGGCATGGTGGCTCACCAAACTTTTCATGGATGACGCCTTCATAGTGCGGAGCTCACTCCATCTCGCCGTCAACGCCGTCCCAGCGCCAAACACGGGCACCTTTCCACAGCATCGCACTACAACATTTGTTGGCTTCACACCAACTCTCCATGATGACGCTAGCATCGCACCACCGCCGTGGGCATCGCACCGACCCAAGTGAGAGCATCACGCCACCATATCTCTTCTTAGCGTCATCTCACCGCCTCTCCTAACATCTCACTATCGTTGTGGCAGCATCACACCGCTGCCTCCTCTTGTGGCATCGCACCACAGCCACATGTTCGTGCGACATCACACCACCAAACACCTCCTTGTCATGGACGATGTCGTCGTAGCACCGATCACCACAGCGTCGTGCCACACGCAGCATCCACCTCTTGACGTGGACGATGCCTTCGCGACGCTGATTGCCAAGCCGTCTCGTCATAACGGCCTCACATCATAAGAGCCGCCAACGGCCTTGCACCGCCAATGGCCACCTCCTTGCGCCGCAGGCCTCCATCTCGCAAGGAGTCCGCCGCGCCACCACTGCCGCCTCGGATCGGTAGTGCTCAGGTACCAATTGTTGGTGCCGCCTCCTCGCAACGCCTCTTCTTCTTCCTCACAATCTCCCCCTCTCATGTTTTATCACAATACAAGAACTCACCGTGGTGAGGAACTCTACACACACACGCACGCATACCTCACCATAGAGAAACTAGATTTGCCTCTTCCTCCCGGTGAGACACACATACACTACATCTTTTTCTCCAGCCCTCACGGCCTCTTTCTCATTGCTCATTGTAGCACATATATACAAGATGTTGATCCTAACACACGCACTGGCTAGCCGGCACCCTCGGCCACTAACACCTCTAAGCCATGCACTAACCCACTAGTTCAACTAACCACCATGCAATAACTAATCACTAGCTATACGCAATGCCATGTCCATCACTTGTAAACCTATTCTCAATAACAACTTGACTTGCTTCTCTCCTTGAATGGCTCTAGCCACCACAACCTGACCAAAACCAACTGCTGGACTCACTCCAGTACACAACTGACTCCACGACCCGGCCATATCTAGACCACTAACATGCAATGCACACATGCGCGTACACACATGTTAAGATTAACTCTAACACACGGTTCATTGAAATCGGATGTTTATCGGAGGCGGTCCTATTGACCTGTGATCACGTGAAAGGAAGAAGGATATGAAATATTTTCAAGTGGTTAGGTCACAACCATTTATTACTGCATATCTTCACAAAAATATTGACATTCAAATGAGAGCGGTGTTACTGGTAGGGGTGGCATCTGGACATGTTATCCTGACCCTAGGTCCATCTCTAGGGATCTGGACTAGTGGGTCCGTTTTCAGGATATACAGGTGTAAGAAAATGCAGTCATCTGACGCTATACTGTAAGGAACAGTAATGTACGGTAGCCCGTGGGCTCCTTTATTGAAATTCAGGTTACGTTGACGAGCTGAGCCGTGGCTCGCCTCCGTAACGAAAAGCTTTGCGGGGATCAGAAACGTATGTGCGCCGTCTGCTGCAAAAACATCGCCGTCAAGGTTCAGTAAATGCTGACGGCGGATGGAGCGTGGCTGCGTGGGGCAACAAAAATATCTCGGTCAGCTTTAAGGAAAAAAAACACCTCGGTTCCCATCTACTCAGTTGAGCCCTTCCCCCTAGCTCGAGGGCAAATCAATGGCGGCGATGAGCAATATGGCGGAGTTTGCAGACCTATGTCACAATGGGCTCGGATTTCTGCTGGATCCGATTGACAGGTAATTTCTCCCAGTTTTGCTAAAGCACATCTAGATGTGCCATAAGTATTGCACATCCAAGTCATATGTCATTGATCTTATATTGAGATTCGTGTGAATATTTTCTTTCTCTTTTTTTTTCTCTTTATGCTTGATTCATTCACTTAAATATGCAATAATTAGAGCACATCTAGATGAGTGCGGCCGTCCTGCACGCTGCGCGAGGTGATCTGTGCAAAGGAAATCGTCAAAGTCAGTAAAACAGGAATACATAGCTGGATACAAGCTAGTAATACAATGTCAGAATTGACGCAAAGGACCAGGCGTGCATGGCTATCTCTTTTTTACGCCGGTTGCGTGTGGGAGCTGCTGTCTGAAACGCTATTAATGTGCTTTTTGACCGCGCGGCCACTGCCAAGAACGGAGGTGGGGGCGGCGAGCGCCATGGGAGTCTCGGACTAGCATGCTGCCGGGGCGGCAGTGGAAGGACGGAGTCGGCGGCAACATGTGCGGTGGAGGCAGGGGCGCCATGGACGTCGTTGCTTCTGAGGGCGCCATGGCGAGTGGCGGAGCAGCGGTGGCTGTCACCAAAGGGAGCTGGTCGCGGGGCAGCCGCTCGGGCGCAGCCATGGCAGTGGCGGGCGGCGGAGCTGGCATGGCCGCTGTCAGAGGGGGCCGTGCGCGGGCTTCATCCGCCCCCAAACGACATCAAGGCAGCCAACAGCAGGGGGGGACGAAGAGAGCGTGCAACTCGGACGACGGATCTGACCTCGGACGACGCAGGGATGGCCGGGGCTGGGAGATCAGGCCGGCGGCGGCTTCTTGTTTACCTGGCGGGGGCGTTGCCGCGAGAGCTCCTACGCGAGCGCAAGAGCACACGCTTTCTCTGGTCTGACGTTCTGATGGCGCGCGAGGTTGCTTGCGCGGTGGTCGGCGGCGGCTCCGCCCTGCCTGATACGACCGTAGGCGGGGACACGACGGAGAGGCGAGCGGCAGTCAGGAGCCGTCCGGCGCCTCGTCTGATGGAGTTGTCGGGCGCGTCCTGCACGACTTCTATTTCTGGGGACGGTGGTGTGCCGCCGGCAGTCGGTGGGGCTATCGACTCATGCAGCGCGATTCAGAGTCTTCGTCCTTTTGTCAGGAGTGCGTACCATCTTTTTGTCAGAGCGTGTCAGATTAGTCCTTTGAATACGCATTTACGATGCAAACCGAAATCCAGCGTCCTGCTATACTCTAACTACTGATGCAAATCATGAAGGGACACAGACCGTAGATGTCGTGCGTGCAGCTGCCGCTGCGTGCAGCGATGCACTTCTCACATCTAGATGTGTCTTAAACAGACCCAATTTCTCCGCTGTATTATTCTGTTCGATTCGATCCGATCCGAAGACGCGCGAGCAGAAATAGTCAATGACTGGTCTTCGGTTTGATGAACATGCCATAGGCTCTCGCTCAGAGAGGTCACTGCGGATGTTGAGCAGCCAGATCCATTGGTGTTGACGTCCGTCGAGCCGTCGGCACCGGCATACGCTGACTCGTCGTGCGCGGGTGTGGTTGGACAACTCGGCGACGTTGCTGAGCAGAACGATCCCGCTGGCAAGAGGAAGCAGTAGCCAACCCAGTCCGTGAGTCCACCGGGAAGGTGAACCCAGAGGCACCTGGGTGGACCAGAAGGTATACATAAAATTCAGTGTTCTTTCTCTCTGGATCCATGGTTTTTTTATTTTTAGTGCCTATGTTGATAGATGCCCGGGGACATTACTACTACTGTCAACTAGCTGACCCTCTGATTTTGGTCGTCATCCTCATCCATGCGTGTAATTAGCATACACAGCGTTTTGTGGACAGATCATTACGTCCAAATGTGCCGATACACAAAAATCACGGCCCCACTGTTATATGTAAAAGGATTGCATCATCTCAAAACCGTGAATTCAATTTCAGGTTAAGAGTGGGACGTGCCCATCTGGATAGGGCACCCTGTCCAGGTAGAGTCACTCCATTAGAAGAAACAATTAGGAGGTACGTTGATAAACTCCCAGACAATGTAGTGAAGCCAGAGATTGGGATGAGTTTTGACTCACTCGGGGAAGCATACGATTTCTATAACCTGTATTCTTGGGAGTTTGGATTTGGTATACGATATGGCAAGGGCCTGCTCAACATCAAGCGGACAAAGTGTATGCAGGAGATTGTTTGTGGATGCTCGGCTAGCAATTAAGAGTTAAGACCCAAAAACAAGATTTTGTAGTTTTTTAACATATTGCTTGCACGGGAATTCATTTTTTAAATTTGACACGGAGAAAAAAATTATTTTGCAGGGGAAGCCTGAGCAGCAGAATAACCGATCTTGCCGGTGCGAGTGCCCTGCAATGATGAGATTACTTAGAGTTGCAGACAATGATGGCTCATTGCTGAACACTGGTCAAGCCACAACCATTCGTTGTCTCTTACTTGCGGTGAGAAAGTTCATTGGCCATCGCACAAGCACATAAATGTGTACAATGTGAATTTGAACAAGGCACAACATGGTTGGCAGCTTCTTTTGTTCAACCCAGAATGCGCCTTCAACAAAATGGACGCTGCACAATCTGTGTGGCCGGATAAGTCAACACCAGGTTGACGATGATGGAAATAAGACACTAGCTGTGTTCAAAGAGATACAATGGAACCATCCAGAATTTACCTACCGAGTACAAGGTGATGAGGAAAGCAGGATCAAGCGATAACTATGTTGTTCTATGTGCAAATTGTAGATCAAGCGATAGCCATGGAAGTTGCAATCAAGACGGAGTTACCTGGGACTGTGCACACCTACTCGGCGGCCATGATGGTACGGTCGGCCGCGGCGGTGGCGCTATCTGCACAACTTGGATGTTCTTCCTCCACCGACTCCCTCATGCGCACCGGCGGCAGCTGCTCCATCGTTGGGTTTGCCGTTTCTCCACCATATCCCTCACGAGCTGAAGATGTTCTTCCTCCCCTGCCTCCCTCGAACACTGGAGCTGTTGTTCGGTCGCCGTCCACATTCGAAAGGCCCCCATCAAGATCCTCCAAGAACGAAGGGCTCCAAGAGAAAAGCCTCATCAAGATCCTCACCAAGGTATTCCCACCAGAATTATGAAAGTGTTCAAATGCTAATGACCTCAAAAAAATTCAATTACACATGCTCAAAAGGCACTCAAAAATGTAACCTGTACATGCTTTAGCAAATACACATCTTTTTTCAAGTACCATTACATGCTTAAGAATTACTCTGAACTTCTTTAGTGTGAATTGTGTATGTAGTGTCTGTTTTCAGAAAACAACCTTGTTTATGTGATGGTTCCGTGGTAGTCATTCTTGGCTAATTTGTTCTGTAGAAACAACCGATGCTGCAGTCACAAGTCCTAGAAAAATCAACAAGGCAGTATTGGTGGTTTGTGGGAACTGAACCGTTGAATCTAGTGAGAACCAGGATGCTGGTATCTTGAGTCCAGTGAGAACTGAACCTTTGAATCCTTTTTTCAGGGCACTGCTCAGATTCTTTTGATAGGGTCTAGTTAGTGCTAAAAGCATACAAGGCACTTCTCATAAAGTTCCTGTCATCTCACTCCATTAAAAAAACAATTGTAGATTTATACAACTGTTCAGACCGTAAACTTTGCTAATTGCTCGGGAACTTGACAGCTTGACAACTTGCTCTTTCCTTAATCATTGCATTGCAATTGCTCGGGAACTTGCACAACATACATTAGATTTCTATCTCGTATCTTACTCAAGTTTTCTCTATGACTTCTTAAAGCTGCTGGGAAATTGTCAAATTGATAGCTGACTTAGAAAATAGTAAGATTGGAATCAGTACTTGCTAATGCCCAACAATTGAGGGGGAGGCCAGTGTTCTGTACTTAATTGCTTTTCGCACCTAACAGCTAAATATGTGAGAATTTTAACTGTCCATATCAATCTTAGTCATACTTGTAGAAGTCTTTTTCAGGTAGTAGCCATATTAAGCCACACATCCTTTTCTCTTCAAGAACGAGTGCAAACCTTTCAAATTAATAATTATATAGCAATCGATCTATAAAATAGATATACACGAGTTAAAAATATAAGGTCCTAGTACACTTCATTCAAAACTCTTCTGCTAATTAAACTGCCTTTTGTTAAGGCATAGTATAGTCGAGCATTCATATGGTGATTTCCAAGTACAGAATTATCTCTGAATTCACATCCTAGAAGAGAAACGATCTCCAAACCTCATGCTCGAATTAAATTTGGTTTGCACAAATAATTATCTACCATCTGGATTCAAATATGTGAGCACGACCATCTACCAATGCATCAGTTCTCTTGTTCATCTCACTGACAATCAACCTATTTCCATTTTGTGCCAGGCCATGTCTTCGAAGCAAAACAACAGGAAGCAAGAAACTAAGCAGTAGTTTGTAATCCTGTTGAGTTTACTGATTGGGCATCATGTTTACAATGTTGAGTTTACTGAATGGGCATCATGTTTCAGAATTTTGAGGGTTCTCTCGCTGTACATTGAATCTTATGTCTTGTTTCTTTCTGTACACTTTTTGAATCTCGCGTCTTTTTGAATGAGCAAGAAACCAAGCAAAACATTGAGTTTACTGAATCATGTGTCTTGTTGTACACTTCTCGTAATCACCAGCTAATACACACTGCTGTAGTTTGTGTCTTTCTGTTAGACAAGCATCATCGGCTGCACTAATTCTAGTGTTGTGTGCGTTATGCGAGCTGCACTAGTTTGGTTGATGCACTAATTTGGCTGCACTTGTTCCCTGTCAAATTGGCCTATGTGGGTGTATGTGGCCTGCGTGCACGATGAAGAACAACCGGCAGGTAGTGGCGGCGGCGGGGATGGTTTTTTCTCGAGCGTGGAAGGGTGGGGACTGGGACCTACGATTACTTATCCACCCACCGGCTGGTAGGTTGCCGTTCGCTGCGTCCGTCAACACGCAGTGTCGCACCGGAACAGGGAGACCCAGGAAGAAACCTGATCCATCCACGAGTATCCTGTACCGGTCTGACGAAGTGGCTGAGCAGCAAATTAATGCGTGGGCCCTGCCCTAGAATACTTTGGCAATATGTTTGTCGCATACAGTGCGGAATACAGAAAACACATGCATCCCGAGAAGAGCCATCCAACGTGATTTCAGGATCAGCTGTGCTCAGGACCAGATGCGAATTTTCCCATTCAAATCCATTTATTACTGCGTATCTTTTCACAACCGTGTGTGACTTGAGTGTTGGAGTAATAATGCATCTATGGGATGCCATTAGCAGAGAGAGATTTCATCTAGATCACCTAATAAACATGAACAGAGAGGGTTTAGAGATCCTTTACACATCACGGGAGTCAACATGATCGCCTACTCGGTACAGGCGTGATGCAGGGGTGATGTAGTCAAAGCAGAGGTTCTCCTCGACGTCCTGATTCCTTCAGGACGCCACCGGCACTGGCTGGGGACGGCAGCGGCGGCTGGAGTAGGTCTTCCCGTCGCTGCAGCGCTCCCCCTGATCGGATGGGGTGAGAGAATATCGGGAGGGGAGTGAAACCATATGAGAATTATGATCGCGCAGGCTGCCAACCCTCTCCCGTACCCCCTTTTATCTAGCGCTGGCGACAGGGGACCTAAATCATTAGTTAGTTTGGGTGCCCCCGATCAGGGCGCCTTAGTTGGGATAAAAAGCCCACGTACGTTGGCGCGTGGGGACTTTTCATTATCGTTATCTTTCCCCTTTTTTCTGATAGAATAATAGATCTAACTGGCCTGTTTAAGCCGTCAGATCAACCAACATTCTCCCCCATGATCGTTAGGCTTAACTTCATTTGTCCATTCTACATAGAATGATGTACCAAAGTGAGGTGTTACAACAGCTCCAAATGCCATAGAACCTTAACACTTATAGCACACCCGCCTATTTCGAAATGGAAAACTTTTTTGGTAATTGGGGAGTGGTTTATTTTAATGGTCCTCTTATTTCAGAATCATAAGGCTTCCAGTAGTCCCATGCCGGCAACATGCTCACGAAAAATACTGGGTGGTAAGCCTTTTGTTAGCGGATCCGCAAGCATATGCTTCGTTCTTATATGTTTAATATCAATTGTTTGATCCTGGATTCTATCTTTCACAACATGATACTTTATGTCAATGTGTCTGACAGCACTACTTGACCTGTTGTTACTCGTATAGAAAACTGCGGGTTCATTATCACATCACAATAAAATTGGTCTAGATATGCTGTCAACCACTTTAAGCCCTGAAATAAAATTCTTTAGCCATACAGCCTGCCCGGTGGCCTCATAACATGCTACAAATTCTGCTTGCATCGTAGATCCAGCAGTTAACGTTTGTTTGGAGCTTTTCCACGATATAGCTCCTCCCGCGAGTGTGAATATATAACCTGATGTGTTAGAGTTGTGTCGAATATTGTGTACAAGGTAGGTTACAGTTGGACTTGTAGTTGTATTGTGTTTAGATAGGATAGGGAGTCGTGTCCTAGTAGGACACTTGTATCCTAGGCCTCTCATATATAGCGGGGCTAGACACACGATGTAACCTATGCCAACATAATAGCACAGGCGCGCAAGGGGGAGCCGGCGGCGTGTGCCGGCGCCCGGGTGGCCTGTAAAAGCGGAGAACGTCGTACCTCTCTCGATGCGACAGTTTCGTGTTAATATAGGCAGGGGCATATCTCTGATAAGCATACAAGGTTGTTCAGATTACATCTTGAGGTACAATGAAAGTAGAGATAAGATATACATGAGGAGATTACAACCATATACTCTAACCAACCTAGACCGAAGCCTATCTCAACTAAACCGGTCCCTGGTGCGCCCCTTGGACCTGAATATTGCATCGTTTAACACCCTCCCATAAATCACAACTTGGACAAGTTGAGATTACGCTTAAATTCTTCAAAACCTCTGGTCGGCAAAGCTTTAGTGAAGCCATATGCAACTTGATCTTGAGACCGAATGAACCGAATATCTAGCTTTTTTCTGCAACTCTTTCTCTGACAAATTGAAAATCTATTTCGATATGTTTTGTTCTTGCATGAAATATTGGGTTAGCAGAAAGATAGGTGGCACCCAAATTGTCACACCATAAGCATGGAGCCTGTTTACTATGTATTCCAAGCTCCTTCAATAATGACTGAACCCAAATAATTTCTACAATAGCATTTGCTAGTGCTTTGTATTCTGCTTCTGTGCTGGATCTAGACACAGTAGCTTGTTTCTTAGCACACCATGAGATTAAATTTGGACCAAAGAACACTGCAAAACCACCTGTTGAGCGTCTGTCATCAAGGCAACCTGCCCAATCAGAGTCAGAAAAGGCACTTACAAGTGTTGATGGTGACTTGGTGAAGGTGAGTCCAACACTGAAAGTGTTCTTGACATATCTAAGTATGCGTTTTGCAGCTGTCAGATGTACTGTAGTGGGTGCATGAAGGAACTCGAAAATCTATTTCAATATGTTTTGTTCTTGCATGAAATATTGGGTTAGCAGAAAGATAGGTGGCACCCAAATTGTCACACCATAAGCATGGAGCCTGTTTACTATGTATTCCAAGCTCCTTCAATAATTACTGAACCCAAATAATTTCTGCAGTAGCTTTTGCTAGTGCTTTGTATTCTGCTTCTGTGCTGGATCTAGACACAGTAGCTTGTTTCTTAGCACACCATGAGATTAAATTTGGACCAAAGAACACTGCAAAACCACCTGTTGAGCGTCTGTCGTCAAGGCAACCTGCCCAATCAGAGTCAGAAAAGGCACTTACAAGTGTTGATGGTGACTTGGTGAAGGTGAGTCCAACACTGGAAGTGTTCTTGACATATCTAAGTATGCGTTTTGCAGCTGTCAGATGTACTGTAGTGGGTGCATGAAGGAACTCACATACTTTGTTCACAGCAAAGGAAATATCAGGCCTAGTCAGAGTTAAATATTGCAGTGCACCAACCATACTTCTGTACCTGGTGCTGTCCTCTTGATTCAAGAGTTTCCCTTCTGTTAAGGATAGTTTCTCAGAGCTGGATAGAGGTGTTGGAGCTGCCTTGCAGCCTTGCAACCCTGCTCTTGCTACAAGATCAATGGCATATTTTTCTTGAGACAAGTGAAGCTCATCCCCACTTCTTTTTACTTCAATGCCAAGGAAGTAGTGCAAGCCTCCTAGATCCTTAAGAGCAAACTCAGAGTTCAAATCCTTGAGCAGTGCTGAAATGGCTTCATCAGATGAGCTTGTGACAATAATGTCATCAACATATATGAGTACAAATATAGATGTATTTGACTTGTTGAAAATAAACAGTGAGGTGTCAGACTTGGACGGAGCAAACCCAAGTCCTTGAAGCTTTGAACTCAACTGAGAATACCATGCTCTAGGAGCTTGTTTTAATCCATATAGAGCCTTGTCAAGCTTGCATATGTGGAGGGGTTTTTGTCTGTTTTCAAACCCAGGAGGTTGTTTCATGAACACTTCCTCTTCCAGAACACCATGAAGAAACGCGTTCTGAACATCTAGCTGGCGTAGACTCCATCCTCTGGATACGGCAATAGACAAAACGAGACGAATAGTAGTAGCCTTTACTACAGGACTAAAAGTATCCTCATAATCTAGACCGTATCTTTGTTTAAAACCTTGTGCAACTAGTCTAGCCTTATAACGATCTATGGTGCCATCAGACTTCTTTTTAATTCTGAAGACCCATTTACAATCTATAACATTTTTACCTTTGCCTTGACGTGCTGGAACTAAGTGCCAAGTTTTGTTTTTGTGGAGCATCATGTATTCATCCTCCATAGCCTTCTGCCACTTTGGATCGCCTAGAGCTTCTGCAACAGAGTGTGGGATATCTGGTTCATGTGAAACACAAGCAAGTCCAAACTTTGCTAAAGACTTGTAATTTTTGGGTTGAGTTACTCCCCTCTGAAGCCTAGTGCGAGGTGGTGAAGAAGGATCCGCAGAAGATCTAGCGCCAGGAGCGGCTGCAGGCTCGCTGGGCGAGGACATGCATGCCGGATCTTGTATGGCCGGCGCACGTGGAGCTGAAGAAGAAGTCGCCGCAGAGGATCCCGGTCCAGCTGGGGGCGCATGATGGTGCAATGATTGCACCGGTGGGACGGGGACTGCAGCGTGATCCACACCGGAGTCAGCGCCCATATCCAGCCGTGATGGGCGCCGCACGTAGCATCGTGTGTCGGGACCAAACCGACCAGGTGCGGGGCCAGACGCGGGGCCGGGCACGGAACCAGGTGCTGGCGACTGGAGTTGGCGCCGCGTGGCGCTGGTGGGTTGGCGCTGAGCGGCCACCGGGCGGTCCACCGAGCCGCTGGTGGCTTGTGGCGACGCGGGGCTCGAGGCGGATCAGCTTGGCGAGGAGGGCGCGGATCCCGCGGGGGCCAGGGCGGCAGACTGGCGCAGGAGCGATCCCGAGGCTGATGCGCCTGGATCCCGAGGGAGATCTGCTTCGATGCTGCTGCTGTTTTGTCCAGGAAGCATAAAATGATAATTTGGGCTGATTTCTTCACCATTTTCTGCACAATTTTTTTCTGTTGCATCACAAGACTCAAGACCATCATTAGTAAGAGGATTAGTCAACAATTGATCATCAGTGTCTAAAACATCCCCATTGTCACGCCCGGTGAGATGTGAAGGTAGAAGAAGAATCTCCTTTTGAAGAAGGGCTCCGGCGTTTGGATGAAGTTATGCAAAAGGGAAAACAGTTTCATCAAACACAACGTCACGGGAAATATAGACACGTCCAGTGGATACATCAAGACACTTTACACCCTTATGTTGTGGGCTATAGCCCAAGAAAACACACTGTTTTGATCTGAACATGAGTTTGCGGTTGTTGTATGGCCGAAGATTTGGCCAACACGCACACCCAAATACTCGTAGAGATGTGTAATCTGGTTTTGTATGAAGGAGACGTTCTACTGGAGATTCATTGTTGATGACTCTACTTGGCAACATGTTTATGAGGTGGACTGCGGTGAGAAATGCCTCATCCCAGAATTTCAAAGGCATAGAGGCAGCAGCAAGTAAGGCCAGGCCGACTTCAACTATATGCCTGTGCTTGCGCTCAGCTGATCCGTTTTGCTGGTGAGCATGGGGGCATGACACGTGGTGTGATATGCCAATTTGCTGAAAAAAGGAGTTGAGGTTGCGGTACTCCCCTCCCCAATCAGATTGGAGAGCTAGGATTTTGCAATCAAACTTTCTTTCTACTAGTGCTTGAAAGTTGTGAAAAACTTGAAAAACATCAGATTTCTTTTTGATGAGATAGATCCATGTGTACTTGCTATAGTCATCGATAAAACTTACGTAATAAATGTGTCTGCCAACTGATTTTGGGGCAGGACCCCAAACATCGGAAAAAAATGAGCTCAAGAGGTTTGGTGGAGATGCTTGTAGACACAGGATAGGGTAATTGATGACTTTTAGCACACTGACATGAATCACAAATTGTTTCACGATCTCGCTCACCAACAAACGGGAGCTTATTCTTTTTAAGCAAGTGTTCAACTAAAGAAAAGGATGCATGCCCTAATCTATCATGCCACCGTGTTGAAGAGACTTTGGTGACACCATAGGCTTGTTTATTCAATCTCCTAAGCTCCGGAATCAACGGGTACAACCCTCGAACGCATCTACCTCGATACAGAATTTGCTTCGTGACCTGATCCTTGATCAAAAAGAAAGACAGATGAAACTCAAGGAATACATGATTGTCAATGGCAATGCGATGAACTGAAAGGAGATTTTTCGAAGCACTAGGGACATGCAAGATTTTTCTTAGACGAATATTTCTATGGGGGGTTTTAAGCACTGAATGACCAACGTGGCTAATGCTCATACCTTCTCCGTTGGCAGTATGAACTTGGTCTTGCCCACGGTACTTTTCACGAACTGTCACCTTTTCCAGCTCGCTCGTGATGTGGTCAGTTGCGCCACTGTCCACATACCAGTTTGTATCAATGCCGTAGGAGCCATCAGCAGCACCTGCAACTTTCTCATCTTGTGAGGATTCGCCATCATCTTCATAGCGATACCAGCAGTCGTGGGCGGTGTGTCCTAGCTTGCCGCAGATTTGGCATCGCGGCGCATCAGGGTTGGCGCGAGGCCTGGCACCACGGCGGCCCCTATTGTTGTTGTTGGAGGGCCGCCCGCCGCCGCCGCCACTGTTTCCGCCAGATGGCGGCTTGCCCTTGCCGCGCGGAGGTCCACGATAGCGTGAACCGCCACCACCGCGACCGCCGCCGCGAGAGACCACGTTAGCAGATGACTTGAAGCCCCCGCCCGAGTTGTTGTTGTAGAGGGCGAGGCGCTGCTCAAAGTTGCTCATCTGAGCGTAGAGGTCGTCGATGCTGATGGTGTCGGTGCGCGCGTCGTTGGCGGAGACGAGGGGTTGGTACTCCATGTCGAGGCCGGCGGTGATGTAGGAGACAAGCTCATCGCCATCGATGGGTTTTCCGGCGGCTGCGAGCTCATCGGCAAGCGCTCTCATCTGGGCGAAGTAGGCCGCAACAGATTGCGTCCCCTTCTGCGCCATGGAGAGAGCAACCCGGATGTTGTTGACGCGGGCTCGGGCCTGTGATGAGAACATGTGGGCGAGAGCCGCCCAGAGCTCGTGCGGCGTGGCGATGGAGGTAACCTGCACGAGGACTTCTTTGGTGAGAGTATTGAGCAAGTATCCAAGTACCTGCTGCCCTTCTTTGAACCAGATTGGATGGAGAGGGTTCGGTGTCTACTCTTCTTTCCCGTCTTTGTCCTTCGTGACGAGGATCTTGACAGGTTCCGGCATGGAGCCGTCGGTGTAGCCAAAGAGGCCAGCCCCTCTCAGCTGCGGTGTCACCTGCGCACGCCACAGAACGTAGTTGGTGCGGGTGAGCTTTTCTGCAACCTGCCCAAGGGAAGCTTGGACGGTGCTGGAGGAGGACGACATGGCTGGCGCTGGATGGGTTTTGCTAGATGCGATGGATAGAGGTGGCTCTGTATACCATGTAAAACAGCGGAGAACGTCGTACCTCTCTCGAGGCGACGGTTTCGTGTTAATATAGGCAGGGGCATATCCCTGATAAGCATACAAGGTTGTTGAGATTACATCTTGAGGTACAAGGAAAGTAGAGATAAGATATACATGAGGAGATTACAACCATATACTCTAACCAACCTAGACCGAAGCCTATCTCAACTAAACCGGTGCGTGGTGCGCCCCTTGGACCTGAATATTGCATGGTTTAACATGGCCGGTGTGCGGTATTGTGACGGTGTCACGGGGAGGAGCGGCCGTAGTCAAGCTCCGGGGATGTAGCCATATCGATGAACCTCGTTAACAAATCTTGGTGTCGTGCTCGTGTATTTGCTTGGTCCTCGAATGATTAACGGTATGCCTCGGATTTATTCTAACAAATGGTATCATGAACAAGGTTTGATAAGGCAGTGCATCTGTTGACCTAATGGAAGTGCTTTGCGAAAAGATCGTTGAGTTAAATTGCGGTGCAAGACGGCAGCGATGGAGCGGATCGGTTGTCACACGGTGTTTCTGTGTTTCGATCAGGGCAGTCGTAGTGTTAGCAGCGAATCAAAGAAACTCTTGATGCGATTGGAATTATTGTAAGGAGATGCAATCGATGGCGAGAACGGAAGTTACAGCAGGCGTCCGATCAGCACAAGGCGCGTGTCCCATGGCAGCGGCAGGTTGGACGTGCGGCGATCAGATCGATCGGGCGAGCGTCCGACGGCAGGCGTACGTGCTTGTATTGCTGGCGCCTGGCGGCCCATGGTGCGCTGGCGGAGCTGGAAAGCGGAGGCCCGTGCACATGGTCGGCTGAGCGTGGATGAGCTGCAGGCCGGAGATTTGTTTGAAAAAAAGGGAGACCGAGTCTCCACTGAGATAGGCAGGCTTAATCAATCGGCGAAAGAAATTCATCTAAGGGATATGTATCCATCGGAATTAACAGGAGGTGTTGACAAGTCAATTGCTAGTATTGGAGTTGAAGCCAAGGAGCCAAAACGTGAAGACCAATTCTTGGTTAGTTTTGCAAGTAGTATGCGGAGTTCTGTTTCGTATGTAGTATGCGGAGTTCTGTTCGTATGCTTGAGGAATCACATGGAAATCTCAAATTATTTTTTCACAAAGTCAGTTATACAAAGAACCATGGCATTAGTGGGTACCAGGTTTGAGGTGGAGAAGTTCACGGAACTGAAGACCTTGGGTTATGACAGACGAGGATGAAAGATTTGTTGGCACAACAAGGATGCTTGAACGCGTTGCGGGAAGTCATGTCAGCAGTGATAGAACTATCGTGTGATGAATGGAAATTCATGGAATGATTTGGGAGCCTGGGTCGGACTAGGTAGTCTGACGGGATCGACGCGAGTCGGTCGGTACAGAAGACGGTGGTGGAATCGGCGTCGACGACATAGGTGCGTGATACTGATGGTGACCGACTTCTGGGCGTGGAAACATGCAATACGGGTCTGAGTGCTTGTGTGGCTTGGACAAGACTATGGCGCGGGGTTGATTCAAGACGGTGCACATGAGAGCTTGAAGTCGATGGGGCGTGTGGGTGGATTGATCATCTACCATGGAGTCATGTTCAAGGTGGAGCTGGATTGACGGGCTACGGTGTAAGGATCTAGGGAATCGAAGCCTATTCAGTAAGGGAGAAAAGCGAGTGACATGCAGTTCGGACTGGAACCCAAGGGTCTGATGGAAGCATGAAACTCGTCATCGGTCGGTGATAATCGGTGGTACTCTGCAGTGGGGGTTGAGTGGTGTGGGTTCGCGACCCTTGAGACTCGACCGGGACAGCGGAGGCTCGACGCGGTAATAGCGGCGAGGCGTGCGATGCGCACGGGACATGAAGACGGGCCAGGGCTCTGGTGGTCATACATGTGGTGAGACAACTGCGAATTTGACTCGGGATGACTAAAAGCAATGGTGAAATTCCTTCAAGTTTCAGACAGGCGGTCAAGAAAGGAGCGGTGATATTGAGTTCAGGTAAATCTTATTGTGACACCCAATATGTGAGTTGTTCATTTTTCACGCAGGTCAGTGATCAGTGTGTGATGGCGTTGGACTGATACTCTGAAAGTTGGGAGCACAAACTAGAGTAACAAGGAACTTAATTTTGCTCGAGTGTTGACTGTGGTCAAGAAAAGAAGGGACTACAAGTTGCAGGTGGAGTCATATGGAGTCTTTGGAGTAGCGGCGGCTCTCATGGATAAGCTCAAGTCCAATGTACATGAAAATTTAACGCATTGACGAATTCAAGTTGGTGGAGAATATTCGCCAAGGTGGAGTTTGTTAGAGTTGTGTCGAATATTGTGTACAAGGTAGGTTACAGTTGGACTTGTAGTTGTATTGTGTTTAGATAGGATAGGGAGTCGTGTCCTAGGAGGACACTTGTATCCTAGGCCTCCCATATATAGCGGGGCTAGACACACGATGTAACCTATGCCAACATAATAGCACAGGCGCGCAAGGGGGAGCCGGTGGCGTGTGCCGGCGCCCGGGTGGCCGGTGTGCGGTATTGTGACGGTGTCACGGGGAGGAGCGCCCATAGTCAAGCCCCGGGGATGTAGCCATATCGGTGAACCTCATTAACAAATCTCGGTGTCATGCTCATGTGATTGCTTGGTCCTCGGATGATTAACGGCATGCCTTGGATTTATTCTAACACGTGGATCTCTTACTATCCACACACCCGGCAAAATCAGAGTCTGAATAACCAACAATTTTAGGTTATCGGTTCTTTTATATGTAAGCATGAAATCCTTAGTTCCTTGCATATAACGCAAGATTTTCTTTGCAGCCTTCCAGTGGTCCGGTCCTGGATTTGATTGGTATCTTTCAAGCATCGCGGTTTTAAAACATAAGTCTGGGCGTGTACACACTTGAGCATACATGATACTTCCGACAGCTGAAGCATAAGGAATCGACTTCATCTGATCAGTTTCATACTGGTTCCTCGGACATTGAAATGTCCCAAACTTATCACCCTTAAAATACAGGAGCAGGTGAGGGTGAGCACTTATGCATATTGAATTTTTTCAGTACTCTCTCAAAGTATGCCTTTTGAGATAGTCCTAACGTTCCTCTGGACCTATCTCGGTGAATCTCGATGCCGAGGACATACGAGGCTTCACCAAGATCTTTCATATCAAAACTGGATGACAGAAAATTCTTGGTCTCATGCAACGTATCCTTATCGCTACATGCCAACAATATGTCATCAACGTATAAGACTAAAAATGTGAACCTACTGCCTTTAAACTTAACGTATATGCAGTTGTCCACAACGTTTTCGATGAAACCAAAAGTTTTGATAATTTTATCAAACTTGAGGTACCATTCTCTTGAAGCTTGCTTCAAGCCATAAATTGATTTCTTTAGATGACATGCTAAATGTTCCTTCCCTTCCACAACAAAGCCTTCTGGCTGAGCCATGTAAACATTTTATTTTAAGTATCCATTCAGAAATGCCGTTTTAACATCCATTTGGTGTAGTTCTAGGTCATAATGAGCTACTAATGCCATTATGATTCTAAAAGAATCCTTGGTTGACACAGGAGAAAAGGTTTGCTTATAGTCAATTCCTTCTCTCTGCGTATACCCTTTTGCCACTAGCCTTGCCTTGAACCGTTCGACATTCCCTTTGGAATCATACTTGGTTTTGTAGACCCACTTGCAGCCTACTTTCTTAGCTCCATCGGGAACTTCTACTAAGTCCCAAACGTCGTTTGAGCCCATAGACTTCAACTCATCTTCCATGGCAACCAACCACTCGGACGAATTTTCGCTTTTAATGGCTTCCTTAAAGGAGGTTGGATCCTCCACCTTTCTCAGATCATTCATATCCTCAATCATGTATGTGATATAATCATCTGATATGGCTTTCTTTCTCTCACGACATGGCCTGCCCACAGGAGGAGGTGGTGGAGGAGCATCATTGTTCTGAGGGTCATCTTCATTACCCGACTGGTGATCCTCTTCACCTTCTGGATTGACATTAGTTTCAGGATGACCATCAGCCTCAGGACCTGAAGTACTAGATTGAGGATTAGCATGAGACGTCACTACACTTTGTAGTGGCAAAACAATCTCTTGGATAGTCGGGGATGGGACACACACCCTTTTCTCCTCAAGATTGATCTCCCTTATTTTAGTGGCTTCGTTATCCTAAAAAAATACTGCTTGTCGAGTCTCCATATACTTGGTGGTGTGACGCGGACAATCGAAACGATATCCCTTTCCCCTATGAGGGTATCCAATGAAGAAACAACTAACTGTCTTCGGATCTACTTTCTTAAGTTGTGGATAATTCTAGCCTCAGCGGGACAACCCCATACACGTAAATAATTCAAGATCGGTTTCTTTCCCGTCCACATCTCGTAAGGTGTGTTCGGTGCTGCTTTAGTAGGAGCAGGATTTAGCACATGTGCGGCCGTCTTTAATGCCTCCATCCATAGGCTGACTGGTAAACTTGCATGAGTGAGCATGCTTCGCACCATGTCCATAAGTGTGCGGTTTTGGCATTCAGCCACACCATTTTGTTGAGGTTCACCAGTCATTGAATACTGGGCAACAATTCCATTCTCAGAGAGAAACTTAGCAAAAGGTCCTGGAATTTGCCCATAAGGGGCATGCCTACCATAATACTCTCCCCCGCGATCTGATTGTACAACTTTTATTTTAGTGTTTAGTTGGTTCTCAACTTCGGCTTTGAACACTTTGAATTTGTCCAAAGCTTCCGATCGATCACGTATAGGATAAATATATCCGTATCAAGAAAAGTCGTCTATGAAGGTGATGAACGAATCAAAACCATCCATATACTTAACATTAAGGGGTCCACATATGTCATTGCGTATGAGTTCAAGGACACCCGTGGCTCTTACCGCTCCTTTCTTAATCGTTTTTGCGTATTTACCTTTTATACAGTCAATGCATTTGTCTACATCAAAGAAGTCTAATGGAAGGAGTACGTCATTTTTAGTAAGTCTTTCAATTCTCCCCCTCAAAATGTGGCCTAAATGACGGTGCCACAATTTCGAAGAGGTACTCATACCCTTCCATTTCTTCTCAATATTACATACATCACTCACATGCAGGATAGAATCATTCAATGATAACATATATAATTGGCCTCGTCTGACGCCGAGGCCTACGTTCTTATTACAATAATTCAAAACAAATTGTTTGTTCCCAAACTTGCTCTCAAACATGTTATCATCTAGGCAAGAGACAGAAATCAAATTCCTACTTAAGGTAGGGACATAAAGAACATTATTTAAATGAAGATGGAAGCCAGTGTGGAGTTCTAAGGTGATTGACCCTATGGCTTCAACATCAACTTCGACTCCATTTGCCACCTTAAGTCTTCTTGCCCCCTTTGCCATGGTTTGGATTATACTTGAGTCCTGCATAGAATTAGCAACATGAGAAGTTGCACCTGAATCAATCCACCAAGAGGTAGTAGAGTAATCAACATATAACATTTCATCAACGAAAGTAATTTCATCAGTACCTTTCTTCATCAACCATTTGAGGAATTCTGGACAGTCTTTCTGGTAATGACAGTCATTCTTGCAGAAGTTGCACTTGTTGTCTTTAGGCTTATCGTCCCCTTTCTCCTTTCCTTTATATGAGTTTGATGATTTTTTCTTAAAGAACTTCTTTTGTGGCTGTTGCTTAGAAGAGCTTGCTCCATCGTGTTTTCTCTTGGAGGAGCCAACCACAAAGGCTTGGTCCTTTCCTTGCCTCTTAATCCTCTCTTCTTCCTCGACAATCCTTGGAGATATCTCCGCGATTGTCCATTTTTCTTTAAGAGAGTTATAGTTAATCTTAAATTGATCAAACTCTTCAGGGAGGGAGTCCAAGCACTAGTAGAAAAAGGGTCAAATGTTGGAAATATGCCCTAGAGGCAATAATAAAAGTATTATTATATATATTTCTTTGATCATGATAATTGTCTTTATTCATGCTATAACTGTATTATCCGGAAATCGTAATACACGTGTGAATACATAGACCATAATATGTCCCTAGTAAGCCTCTAGTTGACTAGCTCGTTGATCAACAGATAGTCATGGTTTCCTGGCTATGGACATTGGATGTCATTGATAACGGGATCACATCATTAGGAGAATGATGTGATGGACAAGACCCAATCGTAAGCATAGCACAAAGATCGTGTAGTTCGTTTGCTAGAGCTTTTCCAATGTCAAGTATCTTTTCCTTTGACCATGAGATCGTGTAACTCCCGGATACCGTAAGAGTGCTTTGGGTGTATCAAACGTCACAACGTAACTGGGTGACTATAAAGGTGCACTACAGGTATTTCTGAAAGTGTCTGTTGGGTTGACACGGATCGAGACTGGGATTTGTCACTCCATATAACGGAGAGGTATCACTGGGCCCACTCGGTAATGCATCATCATTATGAGCTCAAGGTGACCAAGTGGTTGATCACGGGATCATGCATTACGGTACGAGTAAAGTGACTTGCCGGTAACGAGATTGAACAAGGTATTGGGATACCGACGATCGAGTCTCGGGCAAGTAACATACCGATTGACAAAGGGAATTGTATACGGGGTTGATTAAATCCTCGACATCGTGGTTCATCCGATGAGATCATCGTGGAGCATGTGGGAGCCAACATGGGTATCCAGATCCCGCTGTTGGTTATTGACCGGAGAGTCGTCCCGGTCATGTCTGCATGTCTCCCGAACCCGTAGGGTCTACACACTTAAGGTTCGGTGACGCTAGGGTTATGAAGATATGTATATGCAGTAATCCGAATGTTGTTCGGAGTCCCGGATGAGATCCCGGACGTCACGAGGAGCTCCGGAATGGTCCGGAGGTAAAGAATTATATATAGGAAGTGCTGTTTCGGCCATCGGGACAAGTTTCGGGGTTATCGGTATTGTACCGGGACCACCGGAGGGGTCCCAGGGGGCCCACCGGGTGGGGCCACCTGTCCCGGGGGGCCACATGGGCTGTATGGGGTGCGCCTTGGCCTAGATGGGCCAAGGGCACCAGCCCCTGTAGGCCCATGTGCCTAGGGTTTCCATATGGGAGGAGTCCCACTAGTGGAAGGCACCCCTAAGTGCCTTGGGGGGGAGGGAAACCTCCCCTGGCCGCCGCACCTAGGAGATTGGATCTCCTAGGCTGGCGCACCACCCCCCCCCTTGGCCCTCCTATATATAGTGGGGGAGAGGAGGGACTTGACACACCAGCCCCTGGCGCCTCCCTCTCTCCCCGTTACGTCTCTCTCTCGTAGTATAGGCGAAGCCCGCGAAGCCCTGCTACTGTGACGCCCTGCATCCACCACCACGCCGTCGTGCTGCTGGATCTTCATCAACCTCTCCTTCCCCCTTGCTGGATCAAGAAGGAGGAGACGTCTCCCGTCCCATACGTGTGTTGAACGCGGAGGCACGTCCGTTCGGCTGATCTTGGTGATGGATCACGTCGTGTTCGACTACATCATCCCCGTTCTTTGAACGCTTCCGCTCGCGATCTACAAGGTACGTAGATGCATCTAATCACTCGTTGCTAGATGAACTCCTAGATGGATCTTGGTGAAACCGTAGGAAAATTTTTTTTTTCTGCAACGTTCCCCAACAGCCCCAACAGTGGCATCATGAGCTAGGTCTATGCGTAGTTCTCTTGCACGAGTAGAACACAATTTGTTGTGGGCGTTGATGCTGTCAACTTTCTTGCCGCTACTAGTCTTATCTTGCTTCAACGGTATTGTGGGATGAAGCGGCCCGGACCAACCTTACACGTATGCTTACGTGAGACCGGTTCCACCGACAAACATGCACAAGTTGCATAAGGTGGCTGGCGGGTGTCTGTCTCTCCTACTTTAGTTGGAGCGGATTCGATGAACAGGGTCCTTATGAAGGGTAAATAGAAGTTGACAAATCACGTTGTGGCTTTCACGTAGGTAAGAAAACGTTCTTGTTAGAACCCTACTTCAGCCACGTAAAACCTGCAACAACAATTAGAGGACGTCTAACTTGTTTTTGCAGCAAGTGCTTTGTGATATGATATGGCCAAAGTTGTGATGAATGATGAATGATCTATATGTGATGTATGAGATGTTCATGCTATTGTAATAGGAATCACAACTTACATGTCGATGAGTATGACGGTGACAGGATGATCATGGAGCCCCAAGATGGAGATCAAAGGAGCTATGTGATATTGGCCATATCATGTCACTATTATTATTTGATTGCATGTGATGTTTATCATGTTTTGCATCTTGTTTGCTTAGAACGACGGTAGTAAATAAGATGATCCCTCATAATAATTTCAAGAAAGTGTTCCCCCTAACTGTGCACCGTTGCTACAGTTCGTCGTTTCGAAGCACCACGTGATGATCGGGTGTGATAGATCCTTACGTTCACATACAACGGGTGTAAGACAGATTTACACACGCAATACACTTAGGTTGACTTGACGAGCCTAGCATGTGCATAGACATGGCCTCGGAACACAGAAGACCGAAAGGTCGAGCATGAGTCGTATAGAAGATACGATCAACATGAAGATGTTCACCGACGTTGACTAGTCCGTCTCACGTGATGATCGGACACGGCCTAGCCAACTCGGATCATGTTATACTTAGATGACTAGAAGAGGGATGTCTATCTAAGTGGGAGTTCATTATAATTTGATTAGATGAACTTAATTATCATGAACATAGTCTAAAATCTTTACAATATGTCTTGTAGATCAAATGGCCAACATTGTATTCAATTTCAACGCGTTCCTAGAGAAAACCAAGCTGAAAGACGATGGCAGCAACTATACGGACTGGGTCCGAAACCTGAGGATCATCCTCATAGCTGCCAAGAAAGATTATGTCCTACAAGCACCGCTAGGTGATCCACCCGTCCCACAGAACCAAGACGTTATGAACGCTTGGCAGACACGTACTGATGACTACTCCCTCGTTCAGTGCGGCATGCTTTACAGCCTAGAGCCGGGGCTCCAAAAGCGTTTTGAGAGACATGGAGCATATGAGATGTTCGAAGAGCTGAAAATGGTTTTCCAAGCTCATGCCCGGGTCGAGAGATATGAAGTCTCCGACAAATTCTTCAGCTGTAAGATGGAGGAAAATAGTTCTGTCAGTGAGCACATACTCACTATGTCTGGGTTACATAACCGCTTGACTCAGCTGGGAGTTAATCTCCTGGATGATGCGGTCATTGACAGAATCCTCCAGTCGCTTCCACCAAGCTACAAGAGCTTTGTGATGAACTTCAATATGCAGGGGATGGAAAAGACCATTCCTGAAGTATTTGCAATGCTGAAATCAGCAGAGGTAGAAGTCAAGAAGGAACATCAAGTGTTGATGGTCAATAAAACCACTAAGTTCAAGAAGGGCAAGGGTAAAAAGAACTTTGAGAAGGACGGCAAGGAAGTTGCCGCGCCCGGCAAGCAAGCTACTGGGAAGAAGAAGTCAAAGTATGGACCCAAGCCTAAGACGGAGTGCTTTTATTGCAAAGGGAAGGGTCACTGGAAGCGGAACTGCCCCAAATACTTAACGGACAAGAAGGCCGGCAAAACAAAAGGTATATGTGATATACATGTGATTGATGTGTACCTTACCAGTACTCGTAGTAACTCCTGGGTATTTGATACCGGTGCCGTTGCTCATATTTGTAACTCACAGCAGGAGCTGCAGAATAAACAGAGACTGGCGAAGGACGAGGTGACGATGCGCGTCGGGAATGGTTCCAAGGTCGATGTGATCGCCGTCGGCACGCTACCTCTACATTTACCTACGGGATTAGTTATAAACCTCAATAATTGTTATTTAGTGCCAAGTTTGAGCATGAACATTGTATCAGGATCTCGTTTAATACGAGATGGCTACTCATTTAAATCTGAGAATAATGGTTGTTCTATTTATATGAGAGATATGTTTTATGGTCATGCTCCGATGGTCAATGGTTTATTCTTAATGAATCTCGAACGTAATATTACACATATTCATAGTGTGAATACCAAAAGATGTAAAGTTGATAACGATAGTCCCACATACTTGTGGCACTGCCGCCTTGGTCACATAGGTGTCAAACGCATGAAGAAGCTCCATGCAGATGGACTTTTAGAGTCTCTTGATTATGAATCATTTGACACGTGCGAACCATGCCTCATGGGAAAAATGACCAAGACTCCGTTCTCAGGAACAATGGAGCGAGCAACCAACTTATTGGAAATCATACATACTGATGTGTGCGGTCCAATGAGTGTTGAGGCTCGCGGTGGCTATCGTTATGTTCTCACCCTCACTGATGACTTAAGTAGATATGGGTATGTCTACTTAATGAAACACAAGTCTGAAACCTTTGAAAAGTTCAAGGAATTTCAGAGTGAAGTTGAGAATCAACGTGACAGGAAAATCAAGTTTCTACGATCAGATCGTGGAGGAGAATACTTGAGTCACGAATTTGGCACACACTTAAGAAAATGTGGAATAGTTTCACAACTCACGCCGCCTGGAACACCTCAGCGTAATGGTGTGTCCGAACGTCGTAATCGCACTCTATTAGATATGGTGCGATCTATGATGTCTCTTACCGATTTACCGCTATCTTTTTGGGGCTATGCTTTAGAGACTGCCGCATTCACTTTAAATAGGGCTCCGTCGAAATCCGTTGAGACGACACCGTTTGAATTGTGGTTTGGGAAGAAACCTAAGCTGTCATTTCTAAAAGTTTGGGGATGCGATGCTTATGTCAGGAAACTTCAACCTGAAAAGCTCGAACCCAAATCGGAAAAATGCGCCCTCATAGGATACCCTAAAGAAACCATTGGGTATATCTTCTACCTCAGATCCGAAGGCAAGATCTTTGTTGCCAAGAATGGATCCTTTCTAGAGAAAGAGTTTCTCTCGAAAGAAGTAAGTGGGAGGAAAGTAGAACTTGATGAAGTATTGCCTCTTGAACCGGTAAATGGCGCAACTCAAGAAAATGTTCCTGAGGTGCCTGCACCGACTAGAGAGGAAGTTATTCATGATGATCAAGATACTTCTGATCAAGCTCCTACTGAAATTTGAAGGTCCACAAGGACACGTTCCGCACCAGAGTGGTACGGCAACCCTGTCTTGGAAATCATGTTGTTAGACAACGGTGAACCTTCGAACTATGAAGAAGCGATGGTGGGCCCGGATTCCGACAAATGGCTAGAAGCCATGAAATCCGAGATAGGATCCATGTATGAAAACGAAGTATGGACTTTGACTGACTTGCCCGTTGAACGGCGAGCCATAGAAAATAAATGGATCTTCAAGAAGAAGACAGACGCGGATGGTAATGTGACCATCTATAAAGCTCGGCTTGTCGCTAAAGGTTATCGACAAGTTCAAGGAATTGACTACGATGAGACTTTCTCACCGGTGGCGAAGCTAAAGTCCGTCCGAATCATGTTAGCAATTGTCGCATTCTACGATTATGAGATGTGGCAAATGGACGTCAAAACGGCATTCCTTAATGGTTTCCTTAAGGAAGAGTTGTATATGATGCAGCCGGAAGGTTTTGTCGATCCTAAGAATGCTGACAAGGTGTGCAAGCTCCAACGCTCGATTTATGGGCTGGTGCAAGCATCTCGGAGTTGGAACATTCGCTTTGATGAGATGATCAAAGCGTTTGGGTTTACGCAGACTTATGGAGAAGCCTGCGTTTACAAGAAAGTGAGTGGGAGCTCTGTAGCATTTCTCATATTATATGTAGATGACATACTTTTGATGGGAAATGATATAGAACTCTTGGACAGCATCAAGGCCTACTTGAATAAGAGTTTTTCAATGAAGGACCTCGGAGAAGCTGCTTATATATTAGGCATCAAGATCTATAGGGATAGATCAAGACACCTCATAGGTCTTTCACAAAGCACATACCTTGATAAGATTTTGAAGAAGTTCAAAATGGATCAGTCCAAGAAAGGGTTCTTGCCTGTTTTGCAAGGTGTGAGATTGAGCTCGGCTCAATGCCTGACCACGGCAGAAGATATAGAAGAGATGAGTATCATCCCCTATGCCTCAGCCATAGGTTCTATTATGTATGCCATGCTGTGTACCAGACCTGATGTAAACCTTGCCGTAAGTTTGGTAGGAAGGTACCAAAGTAATCCCGGCAAGGAACACTGGACAACGGTCAAGAATATCCTGAAGTACCTGAAAAGGACTAAGGAAATGTTTCTCGTTTATGGAGGTGACGAAGAGCTCGTCGTAAAGGGTTACGTCGACGCTAGCTTCGACACAGATCTGGATGACTCTAAGTCACAAACCGGATACGTGTATATGTTGAATGGTGGAGCAGTGAGCTGGTGCAGCTGCAAACAGAGCGTCGTGGCGGGATCTACATGTGAAGCGGAGTACATGGCAGCCTCGGAAGCAGCACATGAAGCAATATGGGTGAAGGAGTTCATCACCGACCTAGGAGTCATACCCAATGCGTCGGGGCCAATCAAACTCTTTTGTGACAACACTGGAGCTATTGCACTTGCCAAGGAGCCCAGGTTTCACAAGAAGACAAGGCACATCAAGCGTCGCTTCAACTCCATTCGTGAAAATGTTCAAGATGGAGACATAGAGATTTGTAAAGTACATACGGACCTGAATGTAGCAGATCCGTTGACTAAACCTCTCCCTAAGGCAAAACATGATCAACACCAGAATTCCATGGGTGTTCGATTCATCACAATGTAACTAGATTATTGACTCTAGTGCAAGTGGGAGACTTTTGGAAATATGCCCTAGAGGCAATAATAAAAGTATTATTATTATATATTTCTTTGATCATGATAATTGTCTTTATTCATGCTATAACTGTATTATCCGGAAATCGTAATACACGTGTGAATACATAGACCATAATATGTCCCTAGTAAGCCTCTAGTTGACTAGCTCGTTGATCAACAGATAGTCATGGTTTCCTGGCTATGGACATTGGATGTCATTGATAACGGGATCACATCATTAGGAGAATGATGTGATGGACAAGACCCAATCCTAAGCATAGCACAAAGATCGTGTAGTTCGTTTGCTAGAGCTTTTCCAATGTCAAGTATCTTTTCCTTTGACCATGAGATCGTGTAACTCCCGGATACCGTAAGAGTGCTTTGGGTGTATCAAACGTCACAACGTAACTGGGTGACTATAAAGGTGCACTACAGGTATTTCTGAAAGTGTCTGTTGGGTTGACACGGATCGAGACTGGGATTTGTCACTCCATATAACGGAGAGGTATCACTGGGCCCACTCGGTAATGCATCATCATAATGAGCTCAAAGTGACCAAGTGTCTGGTCACGGGATCATGCATTACGGTACGAGTAAAGTGACTTGCCGGTAACGAGATTGAACAAGGTATTGGGATACCGACGATCGAGTCT